>NC_084824.1:44409364-44448121 GCF_958449725.1 Rosa rugosa | reverse complement strand
GTATGTAGATTGATCTTGAGTTGCATGACATCAAATCTTGAAACTGCACAATATTTGTTCCTCAAATTGAGTCAAGCCTCCCTTAAATTTCTACTGCCAACTAAAGAGGACAATGCTTCACTAGATATAGTGGCAGATATAAAACTTAGCACTACCTTATCATTTTTGTTCCATTCCATAAATTCCCTAGTAACTTCAGTAGTTATCCCATCATCAGTAATCAAGAACTGAGGCGGAGATGGACACGTATCATCAATGTATCCCATTAAATCAAGACTTTGGAGCAAATTTTCCATTTGAAAGAACCATAGAATGTAAGTATTGTGATTAAGCCTCAGTGTAATCAAATTATGCATACTGGAAAGAACATAAATGATAGGAAATTGTGTATCTTTGTTCATGATGAGAATGAGGATGAGCAAAATCAACAGTAATGTGATTCCACAATAACCAAACCAACAGTAATCAAATCAATAGTAACACTGGAAGCTCTTCACATGAATCTAAACCAAATGTAGACAGCATGTATTTAACACATCTCTAGCATCTTGAACACTCCTTTTCAATATATTTTCCTTGATCTACTATTCTCATACAATGCTAGCAAAGTAACGCTATTAAGAACAATCAAAACCACAATCCAAAATTCCAAACAACTCTCTGCTATGCAAATAGATCAAATATCACCAATTGATAAATTGTAGACCAAATTAGACATGGATGTCATAGTAATATCAATGCAGAACCATAACCGAGTGAATACCATCATAAGCCAGAAGCCGTGATCAAGAACCAATCGCAAAGAACTCAAAATTGAAGAAGTAGAAAGTGGAAGCAGAATCTATATCACACAAGCGCTACAGCTCTAGATTGCTGCGTAGAATTTCCAGAAATGCATAGAAGAGGTAAATCCCTTACACTCGACGAACAAAATCAAAAGAGAAATAGTCGAGCTGAGAGAAGATCAGGAACACACACCAAGTGTCCGACGAAATAACTATAACAAAACTTCAAGAATCAACCGCAATTTCTTGTAGAAAACCACAATTGAACATTGAGTATGTAAAATCAAAGCTTCGAAGGTAACAATCACAGTAAATTTCAGCAACAATCTTCATCATCTTGTAAAACTATCTCTATTCTTTTCCTTGCCTCTTCTCAGCCTCCATCAAAATCCAATAACCCAGAATCGCATTCTACTCTTCCTCACACTCAGATCAGCTTTCACTCCTTTCTGTCCAAGCCGAGCAAACAAACAGAACTGCTACCGTTCCGTACAGTTTACAATAGTAGTTATAACTAGTTACTTGATCGATTGTGATTAGTACAGTATTAGCTAGTAGCATTTCGAGCTAATTGCAGTAGGGTTTATAATTTGCAATGTTAGAGCCTAAAATCTGCTAAACTCTTAGCTACAATCAATTAATCACAATTGGCTAGTCTAATGCATCTTCGTGATGACAATTTTATGGCAATATGATTCAAGTAAAATCTCAACCCAAAAATCTTCTGAAAATTGTCAAAAGAAAAGGTCACCATAGCCAATTAACAACTTGACCATTTCAAATTCCACTGTCACGCCCCGAATTTTGAATAATAAATTCAAATCCGAAACATGAATAATTACAATTACAAAATCCAAATCTCGAAACTTCGAGTTCATTATTACAATTCACTCTCACAAGCAATATTGTAAAGCTCAAATGAGCATAACACACCTCACAACGTACAATTGCTGTAAAACTCTAACAATTGCTCTAACCGCACGATCACCGTCCTGGTTCTCCTGTCCTGTAGGATTACCCGCTACACAATTTGAATAGTGTACCGGGAGTTGCAACAACACAAAACCCGGTAAGCTTTTTACAGCCAGTATGAGTAAACAAGAAAGAATTGTTGATTTATTTCTTTACAATTAATATAACTCAACACAATCACCATAAAAGGAAGGATACTCTTAAGGCTCTCTTTTAAGAACTCATTCTTAAAAGACTCAAGTATCCTCAACACTTCTCACATAAGACCCCTCACAGTCTCAAGTAACCTCAACATCACTCATACATGACCACTCACAGTCTCAAGTAACCTCAACATTTCCCTCACAACACCACTCAACAATTGGCAGACAGACTAGAGCTCTAACTGATCATTTCCACCTACCCGGCGCGAGAGCGTGGTTCACGATTTAATACTATCACTTCCACCTACCCGGCGCGAGAGCGTGGGTCGCTGATAGTATGCCATGGTCACCCCGTGACCTATTGATCTCCACAGATCACAACAATTTATTGTTCCTCAACAATAAAACTCAACATCTCTCTCAATATATTGTTTCTCAACAATAAACTCAATACCCCTCACAATATATTGTTTCTTAACAATAAACTCAACACAACTCCAACAATACATAATATTTCACAACTCCAACAATACATATTATTTCACGTAAATAATATATATACATAGACATTCGCACAGGAATGCCTATTAATACCAACTATAGTTCACACGCATTAAAAATATAAATTCATTTTATACTTAAATTCATTTTCTTACCTGTGAGCCGCAGCCCTATGAACCGTAGTTGATCAAGTTCATATTATTTCAAAACAAATCTTTATTTCATAAACAATTTCCACACAATTACGACAAAAAAAATCAATTAATTATATTCGGTTCGTAATATGAACCATGTGAGGTTTACTCACCTCTAATCCAGCTGCGTCTTCTTAACAGCTCAAAATACGATCCACAATCGTCCACCAACTTAAACCGTCAATCACCTAGTCAGATACGATCTTAACTTAGCAATCATTCATAAACCACACATATACAACAATCCAACGGTCAGATTCTAAATTAATGATGATCCAACGGTCGGATCGAAATTACGCGATGATCTAACGGTCAGATCCTCACGGATTGCCCTTAGGATCATCCTCCAAGATTATCACGAAGATCCAACGGTCGGATCTTCCTGAATCGTCCTTACAAACATCTCCACAAATTTATACTATAATCCGACGGTCAGATTCTCACGAATCGTCCTCCAAATCACTATTTCACATTTATACGAAGATCCAACGGTCGGATCTTCGCCCGTGACCACACAAAGTCATCGGGACAGTCATACGATCAACATATCTAAATTTGAAGTAAAACCGATGGTCAGATCTTCGCAGATCGTAAACTTAAGATAAAACGTAAAAACGTTAAATAGTAACGTAAAAACGTAAATCCACTATTTATCAACTTTTTCTAACATAACCTTGTAATATATCAAAACGCTCGTATGGATGCGTAGAACATAGCCTAGATAATAAAAATTCAAAAAATGGTCGAATGCGCCGCCACAAGGGGCGGTCAACGCGGCGGTCAACGACGGTCAACCACCTCCGATGCAAAAGTCGTCAACTACAAACTTGTTCCAAATGACGAGCTGATCCACTTTAAAAACTAGCATGAAGTCTTAAAACGAAAGGAAGTGGTCGGAAATTACCTAGAACAGTCGAGGTGACTGGAAAATTTCCAGAATCCGGCGAGAAACTGCAGAAAACGGCGAGCTCCAATTCGACGTAAAAACGTCAATTTAAGGCTTCGATTCCTTCTGAAGAGTTGTTAAGAAACTCAAGAAGAACTCACTGGTTCAAGAATCACAGAAAAATATGGTCTGTAGCTCGAGATATACCGATCGAAAGCTTCGGTGGTCGGAAAAATTCCAGAATTTTGCAGAATCCGGCAAGGCTCGATTTCGACGTCAAAACTTCAATTTAAGGCTTCGATTCCTTCTGAAGAGTTGTTAAGAAACTCAATAAGAACTCACTGGTTCAAGAATCACTCAAAACGACGTCCTGTAGCTCAAGATATTTGGATCGATAGTTCCGGTCTCGTTCTTGGCTGGGTTGACTTGTAGTTGCTGCTACGGGATGCGCCGCCATGCAAGGCTGCTTCTGGGGGCTTCAGGAGGTTGAGGGAAGCACGAGGATGCAGTTTGGCAAGGATCGGTGGCCGGAAGCACGAGTTATCGAGCTTGGAACTAAAACGGGCTTAAAACTAACCGGACTTCCGCCGCCGTTTCGGACCGTTCTGCGGCGTAAGGCTGCCTCCTGCAGCTGCGCAAGATCAAGGTGAAGCTGTGGAACGTGGTCTGGGGTCGATCGAAGGCCTGTGGAGCGAGAACAAGCTTGGAGAAGGAATGCTCTGTTTTGGTTGCTAGTTTCGGCAGAGAGAGAGAGGTTTATTTTTTTTTTCTTTCTTTTCTGCGTGCTGCCTACCCCTTCCACCAATTCTAATTCAATATACAAAAGAAGCAAAGCAAAGCAATGCAGCCGTCCCTTTGTTGCTCAAAACACGGAACATGCCGCACCATTTCTATTAAAAGAAATCTCCACTTAAAAAAAAGGGGTTATTACATTCACAATTATTAATCCTATTTGAAGTAGTTTAGGAACATTAGTCCTAGGACCAATATGATAATGATTAGCAATTCTCATGATGACAAGGATACCAATAGAACATTGCTCTGACGATCACTTTGCTTGTCATTTGCACATAAGAGAGTTGAGAATGATCAAGTGCAATACGTATCAACTAAGCTTCAAAATAGTATTGCCAATAGCAAGAAAGGTTCCAAATTGTAAAGCTTGCGCAGAGGTAGGAAGATATCAAATGCTTCAACAAGTTAAAAAAAATCCATCGAGAATTTTGAGTATTGTCAGTTGGAACATATCCTAAGAATTATTCTTTACCAATAGTGAAATTATGTCATAGGATAATTAGAGCAAAAAAATGATCTTGGCACGTGGCAAGCCGAAACATGCAAATTAACCATGTCAAGGTCTTCTTTATTGAAATTCTCCCATGTCATAGAGAAATTTTATTCACACATTGCTAAATGATAGATACACATCTCTTACTAAATACACAACCTATTAACTTTAAAATAAATATATTTTACTAGAAACACAACCCCAAACATCCTAAACTATCCTCATTCACAATACACAATATATTTTCATTAAATACATATCCTTTTTTTTTTTTTGCTGAAATAAATTGAGATAAATATCTGGTAAGAGACTACCTATTTTTTTCTTTATACAAGAGAGACTACCTATTGCATTGCTGCAGTTGAAAAAAAAAATACCCAAAGAATGGCATATTACACTAGAAGACTCAACATCAATTTCTCAATGGCTCAATGTGAGAGTTTCAGTAAATCACATGGTCATCACTAAAATTGATACAACGACACCCAAAGAATGTTTTAATTGCTTTTCATTTGTTGGGTTGAACATACTTAGACGCCAATGGGGAATTGCTTGTCATTGAGGACTTGACCAAGACAATATTCAAATGCCAATTGTTGAGATTTGTGAACTACTGATGATGAAGTTGGAGTGAAACAAAACAATACATCACAAGAGTTTTTGAGGAATTTTTCAACAGTTTTCACTTGCTCTTGTTTGTCCATATCATTTGGACAGTTAATACATTTTTGAAACTAGATTGATAAGAAGGCTCGATCTCATGCATGCTAAATTATTGAGAATCAAATTCATGATATGCATCTGCGGTAGACCTGGAAACAAAAACAAAAACAAAAAAACTGCATATGTTTCTTAATTCCAACTATGTTTCTTTATTGTTAATATAAATATCTGTGATGCCCCGGAAATTCGTAATTATTTTCCGAGGAATTTCCGGAATCTAATTTATGGTTGTTGGACGGTTTCGTGGCTCGTGGACGGAGCGGAAGTGTTTCGGACGAATTAATTATTCGAAAAGTATGACTTTAGGGGGGATTCAAGGTTGACTTTTGATACGTTGGGATTCTCCGAAAACTTCCTTCACGAAAGTTGTAGAGCGCGTCGATACGAGTTCGTGGATATGTGGAACGCGGAAATCGGAGTTAGTATGAGAAAGTTATGGCCATTGGAAGGAATTTCCATTTTGGTATATATAGATGTTTCCCGAAGGAGAAACTTACTATTTTCATAAGTTTCCTTTTCCGGAAAAACCATTTCCTTTCTCTCTCTTTTCTCTCGGCTGCTACCTTCAGAATCGAAGATATCCGGCTGACCCGACCCGGAGCCGGTCGATCCGACCCGACTTTTCCGGCGAGCTCCGGCCATCTCCGGCGACGAGACTTTCCAGATCAGTTCGCCTCCTCCGTACGCTCCTCCCTGTGGTGTTCTCTAGCGCCGATTCTCGGTGGTGACGGCGATAGAAGGCGGTGCAGATTGGAGTTTTCGGACTCGGTCGGAAATCCTTGTTCCGACGTCGGCGGGGCTTCAAGTTGAGCTTGGGAAGCTCAGAGCAGCCTCCTTGATCGATCCTTGGTGGTTGTTTGGATCGATTCACGTGAAACTTTGATCAACTCGGATTGGATTACTGTTCACGGCTTGTGAGGTAGTTTTCGATCCCTTAAGCTTGTTTTCTGACTTCGATCCAGTTATGAAAGTTCACAAGCATGCTTAGATGAAGCTTTTTGATGTTGGGAGTTTTGTGAAATAATGAGTTTTGGCCGGCGGCGGTGCGCCTCCGCCTGTGGCGGCGTTCCAGCGGTGTTCCGGCCATGTATGGGACTGTTTCTGGTATTATATGTCTTCTACTCGTCGATACGAGCGTTTCGATATATAATATGCAAATTTTGGAGTTCGAATGGATTTGTTATGATTTTTGCCGTTTCATATCGGTGAATTTATTCGATCCGTGAGGATTCGAGCGTCCGATCGACTTGTGGATTGGTCACATTGATCCTGGACGTATTCCGGAGACTTTGGGAGGTCTCGGATGTGGTTTTGCCTCGATTGGCGCCACTTTGGGGATTTTAGTTCAAAACAGGGGTTTCGAACTTAAATCAAATGTGAATCGTTACTGAGTTGGAACCGTATGTGATTAGGTACTTGACGAAGTATTTGGACGAGTTGTTGGTGATAGTTTTGGTTCGGTTCTGTATTGAAGACGCAGCAGGAGTTCGAGGTGAGTAATCTCACGAAGTTCATATCACGAACGGGCTCACCATACTGTTTTGAGAGTTATTTAGTTAACTGCAAACTATAGTTGGTATTAGTAGGCATTCCTGAGCGGATGACTACGTATATATATATTTACGTGAAATATATATGTTTTGGTGGTTTGTGGATTTTGAAACAATATGCATGAAATGATGCTTTTTATTGTTTTGGGTTGTGGCTTTTGGAAAACAAATGATTGTGGAAATGTTGATTTTGATTTGTTTTGAAAAGCGTGTGATTTGTGTATTTTGTTGTGAAATTTTAATTAAAACTCGCAAGCGCACGAATCGTCGTTAGTATAGTGTGCAAGTACGAGGTCGTTCCAACTGAGGATTGATAATCAATTTAAATTCTAACCTAATTAATCCAAACACAAAAACACATAAACAATCAAACTAAAGAAAATATGGTTTTAAGGTTTTCGACTTAAACAAATAATGTGAAAATTAAAGAAAGAAAGAAAGAAACAAATAATGATAAAACCTAGGGTTTCAGAATCAACTACTAACAATCCTATTTATGTTTCAATGCAATTAACAGATTCTTTTGTTTCTCTAGATGATAATTCTCGTATCTAAGTCCTTCTCAGGTACTCTAGACCATAGTTTTCCTTAAGTGTATGATGCTCTCCCTCTCGGGTAAAGATCTTATATCCTAACTATGCAGTTTATCCTTCTCAGGTATAAATTTAACATGCAAGACTCATTACGCTTTAGAAAACAAGGGAATCAAGCAAACCATTAGTCTTTCTCAAGTAATAATGTAATTTACCACACTTAATCACAATAAGCTAATCAAATTATATTGCATCTCTGCTTCAAATTTGTCTTCCAATTACTATATGCAAAGCCCTAAGGTGATCAATCAAAGAACTTAAACATAAAGCATCAATTCAAATAGTGATTAAGCATTCATCATAAAGAAACTATAAATCCATCAATAAATCATCAAAGTACATAAGCAATCATGATAGGGCATCATCTTAACCCTAGAAAAAGGTTTAACAAAATATAACTAAATAAAACATAGAAAGAAAACATAAAAAGAATGGAAGGGGAAAAGAAGGGAAAGATGGATGAGTCGTCTCTGCTCCGTAGGCGTCTACATTGTGCTCCCGAGACTCTTCTCTCATGTAAATTCGTGCTCCCTTATATAGGGAAGATTTCTGCTCATCTTTGGCTTCATGTTTCCTTGTAAGACTTGGATTTGGATTTCTTTCTTCATTTGGAATGGGAAAACCTTGAAATATCTCTTGTAGAAGTAGGAATAAGTTCATCATTTAATCCTCATCTGAATTAACTTCCTTGAAACATTAGGATTGATGCTCTTGTGCCACGGAACTTGAGTTCTCCACGAATGGTTGTAAATTCCCGAGCAGATTTCCTGTCCGACCTATCTTCACTCAAATAATCATAACTTTCTCCAGAAATATTGAAATCGAGATCTGTAAAATTCTACAGAAAGTTGACATCCGTAGCTTTCCAATGATATAAGGCTCATTGTCTGATTCGATCTGAATAACTCTCAGTAATTCGGCGAAGTTGGATGTTCTGCACAGGCAGATTCTGGGACCTGGGCGTCTTTCAATCCTAGTTAGCTCATTTTAACTTCTTTTCTTCTCTTTATGAGACAAACCTACAAAAATACTATAACAACATAAATGACTCGAAATAAGGAGGACTAAGCATAAATACTAAGATTAAGAGGCAAAGAAATATAGGAAAATATGAGCACATCAAATACCCCCACACTTAGACTTTGCTTGTCCTCGAGCAAAACAACAAAAACTAAAAACTCAAAGACACAAAACAAAACAAACAAAAACACACTAAGCCTTTCAACGTTAGTCTAAAAAATCTCATACTTTCATGGCATCAAGATTAGCACAACAACCAAGAATCAATCCAACATTTATTCGAGAGTTAACAAAAACATATAACTTAACATATAAACATGTAGGACATGGAGGCAACATTGGTGATATTAATCTCAGCATGCTTCAAACAAGTTATGACTCAAATCCTCACCGGTTTACCCTCTTTCTTCTCTCAGATTTATTGGCTAATGCATAAGCATATATTCACTCAAGTTATATGTGAGAGAGATAATATATAAAACAAACAAATAGCTCACATATAATAGAAAGAAAAAGCTTTTTCTGAAAATATTTTTTCAAGTATGATCTCATGAAGGATACCAACTACTTACACAAATGAACCCAAGCCATAGGTTCAATTCTTATAAGTCATCTCCACAGATCAAAGGCTGCTCTTTTCAAGGA
Source organism: Rosa rugosa (assembly GCF_958449725.1). Taxonomy (NCBI): domain Eukaryota; kingdom Viridiplantae; phylum Streptophyta; class Magnoliopsida; order Rosales; family Rosaceae; genus Rosa; species Rosa rugosa. Next base: position 44,438,821 of record NC_084824.1, on the reverse strand, counting down.
TCAAAGAGGTCTTATAATTAAGGTTGTAATGAGGCCAAGGCTTAGGGTTTATAGAAACGAAGGGATAGAAAAATCACAAAGTATCCTAAAAACCTAGTAGAGCTCTTGTTGATGTAGAGAGACAATCTTGAAATTCTATCAAATAGAAACGTCATAGACTCCTTCAAAGTCTTTATAAAGGGCCAAATGTCATCATTGTTCTGCTTCATTCTAAACATCCTTTGAACACTTTGTGAATTGGACAAAGACCAAACTTTTCTTGAATAAGCCTTCACTTCAAAGCAAACTCCAAATCCACAATGAGGGGACTAAAATCCATAAACACTTATCATATTTATTTATTTATTTATTTATTTTTTTTTTGCCGTCACATATAATTTTTTTGCTTTTTTTTTCTTTTTACTTTTCACGGCATATACATACATTTTTTTTTTCTATGGACAAGTCTTACCCCCACACTTGAACTTCCTTCTCTTCTCCATCTTCATTTTTGACTCCAAAAACCTCTTGTATGTCTCAAAATTAGCTCTACTAAGTCTTTAGAACATGGGTAAGGATAAAACTATACTAAGGTTTATGGTTTAAGGATTATGAGGGTGATGAAATAAAAGGCTTAATGTAGGCTCAAAGGGGTTTATCTAGGGAGGTTGCACATCTTGTACACACAAATAGGGACACATGACAATTTGGCAATGGTGGTAATTTCCTAGGGTGCCTTTATCCTTTCCAAGGTCCAAGCATATATTGATAAAAGTTTCAACAAGTATAAGAGTGAATTCTAGCATTCTATAGTCCATTAAACTTAATCTATGGCAAGTAATCAATCAAAATGAAAGAATAATGAGATCAACAAAATTATCGCCAAGAAAACAAGATGACATATATATTTTTTTTTTCATTTAACACTCAACAAAGAAAAGGCAAATAGGCTCAAATATCTCACATAGGTTATGTATGAATCAAAAACTTATCCTAACATGCTCTTTTTTGTACCATATGTAAGCAAAACCACATCCACTACACATACATATGACAATCATACATCCTTGTTAACCAAAAAATAAAGTCAAACATCATCTCAATTTTATGATCCTCTTAAGCCATGATTTCTGAAATATATACTCATCATAGTTGTTGAAAGGCATCTTAAAACTCAAGAAAACAAAAACAAAAAATAATGACTCACAAATAACAGAGAAAGCACAATTTTTTCATTTTTCTTTTTTCATTTTTTTTATAAACCCACAAAACTAACAACCTAATAGAAACAAAAATCAAAATCTCTTCCCCCACACTGAATTCTAACATTGTCCTCAATGTTGAAAGAATTAAAGCATGCAATGCACATAAAAGCATGGAGAAGACATAAGTAAAAAAAAAAAAAAAAAAAAAGAAAGTAAAGAGAAGAGTTTAGAGCTCCCTGGGATTTATTGAAGACTAGCATGAAGCCAATGTTGAAGTCAAAAGGATCGCCAAAGTCGTAGGAAAAAAATTTCCGCGCAGATTGAGCACTGTTCGGTATTTCTCAAATATCTCTTAGCTCACAGCTCCGAATGACGATCTTCTTGGTGCATTAGAAACTAGACTCATGTAGCTTTCCGGTGATATGCAATAAGGCTATTAAAACTTCCAGCAAGATATCCAGAATCTACGTCAAAAAGAAGGTACAGAACCTGAAACACAAAAAGATAAATATTTAGCAAACTTAAAACCAAAATTTTTAGAAACTAAATAAAAAATATATATATAAAATCAGATTGGTAATCAAGTTAGAATCAAAATCAATCATCGATCCCCGGCAACGGCGCCAAAAACTTGTTGTGAAATTTTAATTAAAACTCGCAAGCGCACGAATCGTCGTTAGTATAGTGTGCAAGTACGAGGTCGTTCCAACTGAGGATTGATAATCAATTTAAATTCTAACCTAATTAATCCAAACACAAAAACACATAAACAATCAAACTAAAGAAAATATGGTTTTAAGGTTTTCGACTTAAACAAATAATGTGAAAATTAAAGAAAGAAAGAAAGAAACAAATAATGATAAAACCTAGGGTTTCAGAATCAACTACTAACAATCCTATTTATGTTTCAATGCAATTAACAGATTCTTTTGTTTCTCTAGATGATAATTCTCGTATCTAAGTCCTTCTCAGGTACTCTAGACCATAGTTTTCCTTAAGTGTATGATGCTCTCCCTCTCGGGTAAAGATCTTATATCCTAACTATGCAGTTTATCCTTCTCAGGTATAAATTTAACATGCAAGACTCATTACGCTTTAGAAAACAAGGGAATCAAGCAAACCATTAGTCTTTCTCAAGTAATAATGTAATTTACCACACTTAATCACAAGAAGCTAATCAAATTATATTGCATCTCTGCTTCAAATTTGTCTTCCAATTACTATATGCAAAGCCCTAAGGTGATCAATCAAAGAACTTAAACATAAAGCATCAATTCAAATAGTGATTAAGCATTCATCATAAAGAAACTATAAATCCATCAATAAATCATCAAAGTACATAAGCAATCATGATAGGGCATCATCTTAACCCTAGAAAAAGGTTTAACAAAATATAACTAAATAAAACATAGAAAGAAAACATAAAAAGAATGGAAGGGGAAAAGAAGGGAAAGATGGATGAGTCGTCTCTGCTCCGTAGGCGTCTACATTGTGCTCCCGAGACTCTTCTCTCATGTAAATTCGTGCTCCCTTATATAGGGAAGATTTCTGCTCATCTTTGGCTTCATGTTTCCTTGTAAGACTTGGATTTGGATTTCTTTCTTCATTTGGAATGGGAAAACCTTGAAATATCTCTTGTAGAAGTAGGAATAAGTTCATCATTTAATCCTCATCTGAATTAACTTCCTTGAAACATTAGGATTGATGCTCTTGTGCCACGGAACTTGAGTTCTCCACGAATGGTTGTAAATTCCCGAGCAGATTTCCTGTCCGACCTATCTTCACTCAAATAATCATAACTTTCTCCAGAAATATTGAAATCGAGATCTGTAAAATTCTACAGAAAGTTGACATCCGTAGCTTTCCAATGATATAAGGCTCATTGTCTGATTCGATCTGAATAACTCTCAGTAATTCGGCGAAGTTGGATGTTCTGCACAGGCAGATTCTGGGACCTGGGCGTCTTTCAATCCTAGTTAGCTCATTTTAACTTCTTTTCTTCTCTTTATGAGACAAACCTACAAAAATACTATAACAACATAAATGACTCGAAATAAGGAGGACTAAGCATAAATACTAAGATTAAGAGGCAAAGAAATATAGGAAAATATGAGCACATCAAATACCCCCACACTTAGACTTTGCTTGTCCTCGAGCAAAACAACAAAAACTAAAAACTCAAAGACACAAAACAAAACAAACAAAAACACACTAAGCCTTTCAACGTTAGTCTAAAAAATCTCATACTTTCATGGCATCAAGATTAGCACAACAACCAAGAATCAATCCAACATTTATTCGAGAGTTAACAAAAACATATAACTTAACATATAAACATGTAGGACATGGAGGCAACATTGGTGATATTAATCTCAGCATGCTTCAAACAAGTTATGACTCAAATCCTCACCGGTTTACCCTCTTTCTTCTCTCAGATTTATTGGCTAATGCATAAGCATATATTCACTCAAGTTATATGTGAGAGAGATAATATATAAAACAAACAAATAGCTCACATATAATAGAAAGAAAAAGCTTTTTCTGAAAATATTTTTTCAAGTATGATCTCATGAAGGATACCAACTACTTACACAAATGAACCCAAGCCATAGGTTCAATTCTTATAAGTCATCTCCACAGATCAAAGGCTGCTCTTTTCAAGGATCAAAGAGGTCTTATAATTAAGGTTGTAATGAGGCCAAGGCTTAGGGTTTATAGAAACGAAGGGATAGAAAAATCACAAAGTATCCTAAAAACCTAGTAGAGCTCTTGTTGATGTAGAGAGACAATCTTGAAATTCTATCAAATAGAAACGTCATAGACTCCTTCAAAGTCTTTATAAAGGGCCAAATGTCATCATTGTTCTGCTTCATTCTAAACATCCTTTGAACACTTTGTGAATTGGACAAAGACCAAACTTTTCTTGAATAAGCCTTCACTTCAAAGCAAACTCCAAATCCACAATGAGGGGACTAAAATCCATAAACACTTATCATATTTATTTATTTATTTATTTATTTTTTTTTTGCCGTCACATATAATTTTTTTGCTTTTTTTTTCTTTTTACTTTTCACGGCATATACATACATTTTTTTTTTCTATGGACAAGTCTTACCCCCACACTTGAACTTCCTTCTCTTCTCCATCTTCATTTTTGACTCCAAAAACCTCTTGTATGTCTCAAAATTAGCTCTACTAAGTCTTTAGAACATGGGTAAGGATAAAACTATACTAAGGTTTATGGTTTAAGGATTATGAGGGTGATGAAATAAAAGGCTTAATGTAGGCTCAAAGGGGTTTATCTAGGGAGGTTGCACATCTTGTACACACAAATAGGGACACATGACAATTTGGCAATGGTGGTAATTTCCTAGGGTGCCTTTATCCTTTCCAAGGTCCAAGCATATATTGATAAAAGTTTCAACAAGTATAAGAGTGAATTCTAGCATTCTATAGTCCATTAAACTTAATCTATGGCAAGTAATCAATCAAAATGAAAGAATAATGAGATCAACAAAATTATCGCCAAGAAAACAAGATGACATATATATTTTTTTTTTCATTTAACACTCAACAAAGAAAAGGCAAATAGGCTCAAATATCTCACATAGGTTATGTATGAATCAAAAACTTATCCTAACATGCTCTTTTTTGTACCATATGTAAGCAAAACCACATCCACTACACATACATATGACAATCATACATCCTTGTTAACCAAAAAATAAAGTCAAACATCATCTCAATTTTATGATCCTCTTAAGCCATGATTTCTGAAATATATACTCATCATAGTTGTTGAAAGGCATCTTAAAACTCAAGAAAACAAAAACAAAAAATAATGACTCACAAATAACAGAGAAAGCACAATTTTTTCATTTTTCTTTTTTCATTTTTTTTATAAACCCACAAAACTAACAACCTAATAGAAACAAAAATCAAAATCTCTTCCCCCACACTGAATTCTAACATTGTCCTCAATGTTGAAAGAATTAAAGCATGCAATGCACATAAAAGCATGGAGAAGACATAAGTAAAAAAAAAAAAAAAAAAAAAAGAAAGTAAAGAGAAGAGTTTAGAGCTCCCTGGGATTTATTGAAGACTAGCATGAAGCCAATGTTGAAGTCAAAAGGATCGCCAAAGTCGTAGGAAAAAAATTTCCGCGCAGATTGAGCACTGTTCGGTATTTCTCAAATATCTCTTAGCTCACAGCTCCGAATGACGATCTTCTTGGTGCATTAGAAACTAGACTCATGTAGCTTTCCGGTGATATGCAATAAGGCTATTAAAACTTCCAGCAAGATATCCAGAATCTACGTCAAAAAGAAGGTACAGAACCTGAAACACAAAAAGATAAATATTTAGCAAACTTAAAACCAAAATTTTTAGAAACTAAATAAAAAATATATATATAAAATCAGATTGGTAATCAAGTTAGAATCAAAATCAATCATCGATCCCCGGCAACGGCGCCAAAAACTTGTTGTGAAATTTTAATTAAAACTCGCAAGCGCACGAATCGTCGTTAGTATAGTGTGCAAGTACGAGGTCGTTCCAACTGAGGATTGATAATCAATTTAAATTCTAACCTAATTAATCCAAACACAAAAACACATAAACAATCAAACTAAAGAAAATATGGTTTTAAGGTTTTCGACTTAAACAAATAATGTGAAAATTAAAGAAAGAAAGAAAGAAACAAATAATGATAAAACCTAGGGTTTCAGAATCAACTACTAACAATCCTATTTATGTTTCAATGCAATTAACAGATTCTTTTGTTTCTCTAGATGATAATTCTCGTATCTAAGTCCTTCTCAGGTACTCTAGACCATAGTTTTCCTTAAGTGTATGATGCTCTCCCTCTCGGGTAAAGATCTTATATCCTAACTATGCAGTTTATCCTTCTCAGGTATAAATTTAACATGCAAGACTCATTACGCTTTAGAAAACAAGGGAATCAAGCAAACCATTAGTCTTTCTCAAGTAATAATGTAATTTACCACACTTAATCACAAGAAGCTAATCAAATTATATTGCATCTCTGCTTCAAATTTGTCTTCCAATTACTATATGCAAAGCCCTAAGGTGATCAATCAAAGAACTTAAACATAAAGCATCAATTCAAATAGTGATTAAGCATTCATCATAAAGAAACTATAAATCCATCAATAAATCATCAAAGTACATAAGCAATCATGATAGGGCATCATCTTAACCCTAGAAAAAGGTTTAACAAAATATAACTAAATAAAACATAGAAAGAAAACATAAAAAGAATGGAAGGGGAAAAGAAGGGAAAGATGGATGAGTCGTCTCTGCTCCGTAGGCGTCTACATTGTGCTCCCGAGACTCTTCTCTCATGTAAATTCGTGCTCCCTTATATAGGGAAGATTTCTGCTCATCTTTGGCTTCATGTTTCCTTGTAAGACTTGGATTTGGATTTCTTTCTTCATTTGGAATGGGAAAACCTTGAAATATCTCTTGTAGAAGTAGGAATAAGTTCATCATTTAATCCTCATCTGAATTAACTTCCTTGAAACATTAGGATTGATGCTCTTGTGCCACGGAACTTGAGTTCTCCACGAATGGTTGTAAATTCCCGAGCAGATTTCCTGTCCGACCTATCTTCACTCAAATAATCATAACTTTCTCCAGAAATATTGAAATCGAGATCTGTAAAATTCTACAGAAAGTTGACATCCGTAGCTTTCCAATGATATAAGGCTCATTGTCTGATTCGATCTGAATAACTCCCAGTAATTCGGCGAAGTTGGATGTTCTGCACAGGAAGATTCTGGGACCTGGGCGTCTTTCAATCCTAGTTAGCTCATTTTAACTTCTTTTCTTCTCTTTATGAGACAAACCTACAAAAACACTATAACAACATAAATGACTCGAAATAAGGAGGACAAAGCATAAATACTAAGATTAAGAGGCAAAGAAATATAGGAAAATATGAGCACATCATATTTGAGGAACACTTTAGTTCGCGGGTGGTTTATTTAAATATGGGTTTTTACCGGGAGTAATTGATAGGGATCAATTACGGGGAATCTTTCATTTTAGATTCGTGTAACATTTTGGGTCCACTGTGACTCCTTTAATGTTTTGGTATTTATACCGTGGGTCCAAAAACTTACGAGTTGAGGATCGTGGGTGGGAAAATCGGGAATCCACGCCTTTGGCCGGGTTAGTGGATACGATCAGTTATAGCTCTAGTCTGTCCGCCGTGTTTGTTTATTGATTTAAACGTGATTTGAGTGGGTTTATCCCGTGATTTGTTTATTGATTTAAACGTGATTTGAATGGGTTTATCCCGTGTTTGTTTATTGATTTAAACGTGATTTGAGTGGGTTTATCCCGTGATTTGTTTATTGATTTAAACGTGATTTGAGTGAGTTTATCTCGTGATTTGAGTGGGTTTATCCCGTGATTTGTTTATTGATTTAAACGTGATTTGAGTGAGTTTATCTTGTGCTTTGTTTACTGAATTTAAACGTGATTCGTGTGAGTTATTCTCGTGATTGGTGTGAGTTGTGTGTGGTTTGAGTTACTCATACGGGCTTGCAAAAGCTTACCGGGTTTGTTGTGTGGCAACCCGGTGCACCATTCCAACGGTGTAGGGGTTAATCCTGCAGGTTAGGATAATCGTGTTGAAGCTGAGGTAGCGCCTTTGCAGCTTTACGGTAAGAAGCAAATTTTGTGACTTTATCATTATTTGGACTTCCGTTGTAGTGAGCTCTGAGGAGCATTTACGTTTATCTTGTTGTTGACAATTTAATTCGTAAGCTTGTGTAATATATAACTCTTTGGAGTGAGTGTATATTAACTTTGAGGGTTCAGGGCATCAATATGTGTGTAAGATTAAGGGAAAAAGATTTCAGGTATTTTGTATTGATGACTGGACGTTCACGCATATATAATTATGGGGTTATATATATCGATTTTCATGTGTGTAAAATCAGGGGCGTGACAATATCTCTTTTGGTAATTTAACTTACCCATAAAATGTGATGTTGGGTGTGTGAAAAAAGAAATGTATATTTAGTATTTAGATGTATGTGAATAAAATTTATCCATGTCTGTTAATGTCTAGAAGTCCGGCGGTAGCTGAACCTTAGTTAACGCTGATCCGGTGAGCGGATCGATACTTGTGTACTCAAAGCCTCCGTTACCTGTCAAGTAAAATACAAAGGGGCGTCAGAGGGAGACCGCGTTGGGCGGTCTTCGACTCTCCGATGCCTAAGTTAGTCAATGTATTTATGTTGACAAAGTAACAGTAGGTAAGTATTGAATGCGTAATTAATGAGGAGAGAGGAGAGAACCTTTTATAGGTGAGGAAGAGGTTGGTCTTCTCTTTGTTTTCGATGTGGGACTGATATGCTTCAATTCCCAGTTTCAGAAGCTTCTGATGCCATCTTGGCGTGGCGCGTGGCGGCGCGTCGCCGCCGATCTGGAGGTGGTCCGACTTTGGGCTGTAGCCCGCCTGGCGGTGTGCCTGCATGTCATTCCTTCGGTTGGAATTAGTACCTTTGGCGGTACAATGAGCGTGGCCCATTATAGCTAATTATGCTTGCAAATGTACATGTATGTACAATGTCATAATCTCATTTTTTTGATAAATCTTGATTTTCAGGACTTGTTCCAAGTGATGGAATGGACAAATCTCAACTCTATATTTTTTTGTTTTAACAAATTTCAGTGTCCGAAAACCAAGAAAACTGTACCAAAATTTATGTTCAATATTTTTGAGCTCCGTCACATGGAGTACATTCTATAAATGATGATTTATCAATGCTGAGAATATGACATATGAAAATTTCAATAAACTAGGGCTTTAACATGGTTTGCCACTTTGGAAGTGTAATGATGGCATTCGTGGCAATACTCTAAATATTGTCAACATGTTTTTCTTTTTTTAGTTTCACCATTGCTAAATATGAGTTTCAGTTCAGGATATTCTTATGGAGGATGGTCGAATTATTTTCACCAGGTTTAGGCAATATGTCCCCCTAGTTGTATTGTCTTATTTTAAATAATATTAATATAGGTGGGAGAAACAGTATCCCAACCTAACGGCACCTTCTTTAAAGAATATATATATATATATATATATATATATATATATATATGAGTTTCAAAATGTGCTTTATTTGACAGATCTTAAGAGGCTTTACCATCAAAACAGACGCAATATGAACGCTGATTAACGCTTTCCACGCGTTTAGGCACACCTTAGGCATGCTTTTTATTACACTGCTAGGGACTGAGTTGGTCCATCTTAAGAGTTGTGCACTTTTTGCTAGTTGATATATGTTAGAATACATAGATTTTGTGGAGACTCTTGTTATTATCTTAGGACGTTTTCTTGATGCTTATTGTATTATGGGGTTCATGCTCTATGTCACCCCTTTGTATTCTGCAGTTTTATTAATCAAGACTTAAGAGCGGCCGCATCGACCATTTTTCAAAAAAAAAAAAAAAAAAAAAAAAACAAACAGAGCTGTGATTGCATTTGCTATTGCTTCAGCTACAATAATTAGCTTATCCAAAAACATGTTTAAATGAAATTTCTACTTGACTTTTTGTATTGATATTTGGTTATAGTTGACACATTTAAGGGGATGTTCTGCGGTGCTCCCGCGCACTGAATAGTTTCTAAACTACACCACACATGTCCTTCCACCTGTCTTCTTATCAAAAGCCAAAGTGGATTAAAGTTTGTTTAGTCCCTGTACTATGACGCTGTCATCGTTTTAGTCCCTGATACTCTCAATTAATCTAAAAAGTCTCTAACGTCACAATTTTTGTCTAATCGGTACAGTCCGTCCAATTGCTCCGTTTGTAAGCTTATGTGGCAGCAAAATGTTGGCCAACTCAGCTCCACATAAGCCTTTCCACTAGCGAAATGTCCATAATGTCCATGCCCTCTATTGCGGGTGTTTAAGCCGAACCCATAACCTAATCCTAAAACCAACCCTAAAATTCAAATTCCAGTTCCTTGCTCTCCAACCCAGTCCTAACCCTGTAATCCAAAAGCTCAGATATGATCCCATCGAAATTCAAAAATCCAAAGCCAGATCCGGTCATGGCCTCCAGACCGCCGCTGGGAATCGACTGAAGATCATAAGCCCACTCATCCTTTTTGTTTCTGCGCGCCGTGTCCTGTTCGGGTCCCACCGGCGAAGTCTCCATCGATCTCAACTCCTTCAAGCTCAACCTCCGGCTTCTCGACGCCGACAGCTTCGTATTGCTGAGACGAAGAAAATGGATGCAATGAAAGGTCAGATCGGGTCTGGAAATACAGTGGCATTTTGCTTCCCGATTTGCAGTTTGAAGCTGGGTTTAGGATGGAGACAGGTCTGAGATTCGATTTGGTGGAGGAAGGATTGTGTTGAATTGAGACGGGAAACCCCAAATCTGGCTGACTCAGATGATTCAGACTGTGTCCGGCCCGATTTGGAACAATTCTCACCTATTCTTTGCGTTTTTTGACAGGTTCAACCATGAAAGGTGGGAAATCCAGAGTGGCGGCACCGAAACGGTTGGAAACAAAGTGAGTTTCTGCTTTATTTTCGTATGTTTTGTGTGATTTTGGCTGGAAATGGAGCGATTAGATCTGGATCGCATTAATTTTGTTTGTTTGTGCGGGTAGTTTGGATTTTGATTTTTATTTCAGCTGTTGTTCTTCATGCTTCGATATAGATTCTCAGGTATAGATATGCTTTTCTTTTATTTAATTTCATTGTATGCAACACTAGATCTGCAGCAAATCGTTTTTGTTCTGAAAAATCTGTTATCTGTTGAGCAGCTATGGTGAAGAAGCTTATTTCCAATCCAGAGAGATTTTACGCTTTGGAGCTTCTGTTGTGGATGTGACGTTGTTTTTGATCTGGAGGTTATGTTTCCGATGGCTAAAGGAGGTTGGAGCTCATGGAAATCAGTTATTCGGTATGCGTAATTGTAAATTCATGAATGGGAATATAGCAAGGAGTTTTAGGTTTGAATTGGGTTGAACAAGTGTTGCATAGTGGGGGTGGTTCTCATCAAAATTTTGGGTTTCATGATGCGGTGTAGGATCAAGGTTACGGCAATGCTTTTGAAGAACACAATACTGGGAGTTTAAATGGGAGAAATGGATGGGGTTTTTGGAGTGAAAAATTCACTCACTTTGGAGTTACTTTTTGGTGAAGAACGGGGGAAAATGCATGGGGGGTATATTGGACAATTTACAGATTACGTGGCATGCAAAATGCTGAGGTGGTGTGGCTTCGAGTGTCACATTATCAAGTTAAGGACACGAATTGACGGAATGTTAACGGGGTGTACTAATTGGATGAAAATTGTGATGTTAGAGATTATTTAGATTAATTGAGAATGTCAGGGATTGAAACGAAAAAAAGATTAGGGACTAAACATAATTTAATCGAGAGAAATCCATCAGACGGTTCTGGTGTACCAAGCAATTAAAGTGCGGGAAGCGGTCACACTCTCCCAAAATTTAAAATTCAAATCTAGGGATCTTCCGACTCTTCCCGCCCACACCTCACTCCGTTCTTTTCTCCGCTATCAATAATTCCCTTCCCCAAATTTAATTTCTGAGAGGGCCCTATTGCCATTGTTGGGGTTTCTGAATCAGAATCTCCCAAATTCTGCACGCCATGGCCACCAAGCGGAAGACGAGGTCGCTTTCGGCCTCGGCATCGTCTTCTGATTCGAAGAAGGGCGAGCAAACCGATCAGCAGCAGAAGTTAACCAGGAGAGCTGTTGGAGATGGTGACGGCCCCGAGCCCAAGTTCATCGGCCCACCGCTTCAAGACGACGACGCTCGCAAGCGATGGCCCAAGAGCTACGCCGACAAGGTTCAAATTCTCCTCTCCTCTCTCTATTTCTCGGTTACGTTTGGTTTCTCTGAAAATCCTTCTGCAATTTTGTTTACGCGTGGTGATATTGTGGAATTTAATACTCCGAACAATGGTGTGCTAAGTTAACCACACAGTAGTGTCGAATTTACTTTTCTTGTTGACTGAGCTTCTTTTTGTTCATGTTGGTTGATGATTGTATTTGCTGTCTCTGAGGAAGGTGCTTGAGGTGTTTGTACTGGTAATTGCTTTCGTTTTCAGTATTGGAGTCATTAGTGTGTTCAGTAGTGGTTGCAATCCTGTCTTATATAGTCAGTGGAGCAATAAATTCTTAATGTGCCTTGTTGATGATGCTCCAGTGACGAAGCATCACTTCAGAAGAACAAAGGCCGATTGGTGTTCATTGGGAATGGGGATTTGTAGCAATAGCATTACTGTTTAATTTTCATGTTAACACTTCCAAAGAGGTCCCAGTTTATATGATTACCCATTCTAGTATTAAGTATTATGTATTTGCTTCTAAATTCCTAATCCTTTAGTGACTTTTAGATAGGGAATTATACATTTAGTGATTACTTGTAAGTCTATTAGGGTCCTAGGGAACGAAGATAAAGATAACTCATTACCTGTTTTCTCATGTACGTCCTCTATAAAGAAATTGTATGACAAACTAATCCCCTTTTCATTTGTATCAGTCTCTATGATTTGGAGGACTTGGTACAACCTAATGTACGATATCTTGTTTGGATAATTGCTCATGGTAGATAAACATGTGTATTACGGTTCAAAGGATAGGGACCATGTGTTTTCTTTTCTCCTTGTATATATTGTGCAAGAAGAGAGCTTGCAAATACCGACCAGTTTTTTGCTTTGCGGAATGGTGTTTGAGGTTTGGTAGAGTTGGTTGAGGAAAACCAGTTGGAGTTTGGTTCTTTCATTCTGTTATTTTATATTTTACCGAGAAGTTTAAGGTCTTTGGATGTGTGTACCATAGATTATCATAGATTTCAACTTGTGTCTCATATTGCAACCTTAATAAAATACTATGATAAAAAAAAAGATGGGCTAATTATATTTATTTTGTTGTTGGTTTGTCTTGAATTTTAGTATCATTGGTTGTATCCTGTAAAAAGGAAGTCTGTTTAGTTATAAGTTAAGGTGGGTGTACATTTGGAAATTTGTGGCATTCTATGGTATGGGCTAATTGCCTAATCCCATTCAAATGATGGAAATCATAATTAGTTTGTATTCTCATTCGAATATTTGGTTAGTGCAAGTAATAATAATCAATGTAATTCAGTTTCCCAGTTATACCCTTGCATTATTCTTCATTTGATGGGGTTGTTTGATCATATAAACATAATAAATGCACTCCCCAAGGGATGAGGATACCAAAACTTTGAAGCCTCATGGGTTTCAAAGTACTTGTCCTCATGAATATCTCATTTCCTTATAAAAGGTAATGAACTTACAAAAGTGTGAATATCAATAATGGAGTGAAATCTTGTACCTATTCTGAACCTCATTTCTGCAACACCTTACCTCATTGTCAGTTGGTGTGACCGTGTGTGGTTAATCAGAGTGGTGGAAGGTCCCTTTTTTTTTTTTTTTTTAAATTTAATTTCTTATGTAAACAAAATTTACAATCTTTTGGTGGCCTTGAATTACCTGGACCTGAAACTTTAGTTTTTTTATTCTCTTGCTTTCTCTTACATATTTTCTTCTGTTTTATTATTTCAGAAGATGCGGGTATCTGGGCTAAATGGTACAAACAAGTAAGTTTTTGTCTGATTCATTTTTTAAACGAATGCTTTTGTTTGTAGCCTTTGCACTTTCCAAATTGCCTTTTCAATTTTGAAAGCATTATTAGTACATCATTGTTTCTGATATGCATTTTGCTTTTCTTTCTTCCTCACTTTTCTTGTTTGATGTATGGTACAACAGAGATGAAAATTCTGTCCAAGCTAGGTGTCACTATGCCAAAGCAGAGGTGGATGGGATTGTTTACGATCTATATGATGACGCTCACGTAAAAGTGAGTTTGTGTTACACTTTTTCTTTCTAAATTAGTCTTAATATTACTATTGTGAATCTACATAGAGAGCCATTATGTAAACAGAAAATTGAATTTATTATAGAGCATGATGTGTGCTCTTGCAACCAGGTCCAGTACTTTGATCTTTCATTTGTCAGGATCTTCATTAAACAATTTTGTAAAGAAATAGCCGAATGAAAATCAATTAGGCACTTATATCAAAACAATGTTTTCTTCTAAATTTTCAATTCTAAATTACTTAATGATGTCTGATTTTGTGGATTTTTGTAAGAGTTATTTGATATTCTTTTTTGCAGTTTTCCTTAAATATGACTTTAAAATGGAGTCTGGATCCCATAAAAATGTGCACTTAACTAAAGACATGTTTTGGGTTGTGGGGTACCTCCATAATTTTCCAGACTTGCATTCTATATCTGTAACTAAAGATATTATAGTGACAAAATTTTTAAAGTGTTAATTCATGTATAAGAACCCTGTCATAATCAATAGGGCTTCTTGTATATTTCTTTTTCTGTTCCAAAAGAAAACTGTCATAACTTGTTGTCTAATGCTTTTGTTGTGTTTTCTTATTCAGGATCTGACAACTCTTTATATTCATTGGTTATTTTAGGCAAGTGAGGGAGAAGAACCCTACATTTGTAAGGTTCTAGAATTTTTCACTGCAATTGATGGATCAATGTATTTTACTGCACAATGGTACTACCGGGCGCGAGATACTGTAAGATATACCAAAGAATACTGTATATGACTATTCAATTGCAAATACTTTTTATTTACCCATGCTGAAGAAATAATGTGCTATTATTATGTGTTAACTAACATTTATCATTTTTGCTTTCTTTTTTCAGGTCATAAAAGATTGTGCTGTCATGGATCCTAAAAGAATTTTTTTTTCGGAGATTCAAGACACAAACCCTTTGGAATGCCTTCTGGGGAAGCTTAATATTGTCAGATTGCCTTTAGATGTAAGGCTAATGTTTCTATATTCATGCATGTTTGTTTTAGTGCATCTAGATCCAGCAGAAATTAACTACCTTTTTTTCTTCTCCCTAGGTCGATTTTGATGGAAAAAGTAAATTGATTCCAGAGTGTGACTACTATTGCGATACAAAATATTTGTTACCTTATTCAAGTTTTGTCAATTTGCCAGCAGGTTATTGGTTGTTTCAAAATATTGGTTTTTACATCATTTGGTATGAGCCTGTGTACACAATGGTTAGTTTTATGTTGACATGGCACTGTCTGTTTTGACCTTGCAGAAATTGTGCTGGCCGGAATTGATACCTCTTCCGCAATTTCTAATGGCGTTAATTCTGAACTTCCACAAGGTTGCTCCAGTAGAGAGTCTAGTAAACCAGAAGTCAGATTGCTAGATTTATATTCTGGCTGTGGCGCAATGTCGACTGGCCTATGCCTTGGTGCATGTTCTGCTGGCGTTAATCTTGTTACTGTAAGTCCTAGTTTTATGTTTGTTCAAATTGCTAAAGTGTGTGTGTATGTAATTTTTTGGGACAAGGATAAAATGTATTAATAGCATTTTCTAGCAACATACAAGTAGTCCCAATAAACTTTACTCACTGGCTAGTGTCAGTTCACCAATTTGCTGTATGTAGCAAAATTTTCGATCTCTAAACTTGCTAGGTATCAATTTACACAGAAGCACATTGAATAAAGAAAGAAGAAAATTGGTGAAAGGAAAATTTTAAAATTAACTTCTATTTTCTCCATTCATAAAAATCATATTATTTTTTGTTTTATATTGGTTTTTTATTTTTACTTTTAATTAAGAAAACCAATAAAAAAACACTTTATCTGCGTGATAGCGTAAGTCGCTTGATTTTATTCTTCAATCATCTTATTTAAACCCCCAATGTTGTCACATGTTGCTTTTCCTTTCCTTATTGTCCTGCATCATGTAGTTATCCCTTTTCTTGTATCATTGGCACTTTCCTATATGTATTTTGTTGATCTATTAAATATGATCTTAATATTCTGTTATTGTTTCCTTTTTTCTTTTACTTTTGTTGAAGGGTTTATATACACTATTAGCTCACATCTATTACTATGTTACTTGTATCTTACAGAAATGGGCAGTTGATGTGAACAAGCATGCTTGTGAAAGTCTGAAGTTTAACCATCCTG
Organism: Rosa rugosa; assembly: GCF_958449725.1. NCBI lineage: Eukaryota > Viridiplantae > Streptophyta > Magnoliopsida > Rosales > Rosaceae > Rosa > Rosa rugosa. Next base: position 44,422,574 of record NC_084824.1, on the reverse strand, counting down.
AAACAATGGTATTGTTAATATCATTATTTTATAACAAATTTGGTGCCTTTTTTTTCTTTTCAAATCATGTTATTCCCTGTCTAATTCACATTTTGTATCAGGTTCGGAATGAATCTGCCGAAGATTTTCTTTCATTGCTAAAACAATGGGAACAACTCTGCATCTGTTTTAACTTTGTCGGAACAAATGAATCAGAGAAGCATGGGTTCAATTTCTTCTTTAAAACAGAAGATACTGAAGATGAAGATGAAATAATTGACACTGATAATGAAGCTTCGGAAGTCTATGAAGTAGCACAAGTACTAGAAATATGTTATGGTGATCCCAACCATATCAAAGAGAGGGGATTGTACTGTAAGGTATCAGATTTGATATCCTAAATCATACTGATTCATGAAACACTAATGTAGCATGTCATGTATCATTGATGTGTACTGATTTTCTATTCGACTTCAGCAAGACATTTCAATCATTAGTTATGAATACTTGTTTTGTGATGCATGTTGCCTAGATCCGGTGGAAGGGCTATGGTGCTGATGAGGACACCTGGGAGCCTATTGAGGAACTGAGGTATACAACATGATACTATTTCTCATCTTGTTGCACTGCAATCTCTGGCATATATTTTACGCATACGTGTGCATGAATCCTATTTTGATGTCTGGGTATCCTAAAAGGAAAATACTCATTTTTATTTGTCAAACAGTCATTGTAAAGAGCGGGTACAAGAGTTTGTTTCTCAGGGTTATTCATCAAACCTATTGCCCTTACCTGTAAGTTAGTAATTTTTCCGTCTTTGGATCTTCAATTTAGAATTAGAAATGTTTCTATTGATTGACTGATGCTTATTTAAATTTGTTCTGAAGATATCTATCCTCTTCATATAGGGTGATGTGGATGTGATCTGTGGTGGACCACCATGCCAAGGAATAAGTGGATTTAACAGGTTTAGGAACGAAGAAGATCCATTGGATGATGAAAAAAACAAACAATTGAAAGTTTTCATGGATTTAGTTCAGTACCTTAAGCCCAAGCACGTTTTAATGGAAAATGTGGTTGACCTTGTGAAATTTGCTGATGGGTTCCTTGGTCGTTATGCATTGGGACGTCTTGTTCACATGAACTATCAAGCAAGGATGGGCATCATGGCAGCTGGGGCATATGGACTTCCGCAGTTTCGTTTGCGTATCTTTATGTGGGGAGCCCGGCCTACTGAGGTATGATGTGGTTGAATTATTTACTTTTATAACTCTGTTTTTGCATCTCATTGGCTAATTGACTCTTTGAATTTTCCAGAGGTTGCCTCAATATCCATATCCGACACACGATGTCGTAGTAAGGGGTTGTATACCTACTGAATTTGAGGTATGAGGCTAGATATTGATGTTTTGACTTGTTTATGTTGTTTAAAAAAAAAAAAAAAAAGCTTCTGCAATGAAGGTAAATGTTTGTACTTTAACTTGTGTGTTGTATTACTGCAGAGAAATACTGTCGCTTACGATGAGGGTCATAATGTCAAACTAGAGAAAAAGCTCTTCCTGGCGGATGCGATTTCTGATCTCCCCCCTGTAAAGTCCTTTTCTCTTCTTCCTTTGTTATCTTATGACTCAATCTCTCTGTCTGCTTATATTTTATCCATCTTGTTTTGTTTAGGTTGAGAATAGTGAAAACCAGGATGAAATGCCCTATGGGGAACCTCCCCAAACAGATTTTCAGAAGTGTATCAGACTCAGCAAGAATTGTAAGATGGGATGATTGAAAACAAAAATCACATCATTAAACTATTTAAGTTTTTTCATTGTTTGCATTTAGTATAACTAATTATCATTTCTGTCATATGATGGATAAGTAGTGTGATACTTGGTGGGTTGTGTTTTGTTGGTGAGAAGAATGTCTGCACATTTTATTACTGGAGGATGTTTGTCACTGTTTATAAGGAAACATTAGAAAAGATAAAATCAGAAAACTGACTATAGAAGTTGGAAAAGTGGCCATGGAAAAAATCTTAACTCTGTATCATCCAATTAAATTGTCCTTGCATGTCTTATCTATTACTTTATAGAGTACTCTGTCACCTAGATGTTCATAATAATTATAGCTCAGTCAAATTGTTTGGTGGAGGTGCAAATAGGTTGTAATTGTTTTAGAATTGTCAGGGCCAGTGGTAAAAGGAAATAAAGATATACATATTATTGTCCTGAAGAGGTTCCACGTATGTGTTGACCAAACTATAACTTATCCGTGTCTTTGTTCTTGAAACAGATATGCTGCAGCTTTCAGTCAGTGAACCCTGGAATGAGACGCTATATGATCATCGTCCATTAAAGCTGAACGAAGATGATTATGCACGTGTCTGCCTAGTACCTAAGAAAAAGGTGAGTTTCTTATTAGATGCATATGCATTTTCCTTGTCAACTGATAGATTCCTTTCCTACTATCTTGTCATCTTATGTTGGTTTACAAGTTTTAATTTGTTTTCAATAGGGTGGGAACTTTAGAGATCTACTAGGTGTTCATGTGCGTGGTGGTGTAGTGGAGTGGGATCCTGATGTAGACAGAGAGTATTTGGATTCGGGGAAACCATTGGTAAATATATACCTTCCAAAATTCTTTTTGCAACTTCTATTGTTTGGAGGTCAAATTACTTGCGACTTCACTATTTGAATGTCATGGCATTATGATCGTAGGTACCTAATTATGCTGTGAGTTTCAGGAATGGGACTTCAAAAAAGTAAGTGTTCTCTCTTTTTGATGCCTGGTTGAATGGTACTCAAGTAGATGTTCATTATCCTTGATTCCCTGTCAACTTTTGTAGGCCTTTTGCTCGGTTGTGGTGGGATGAGACTGTACCAACAGTTGTTACACGGGCTGAGCCACATAATCAGGTATACTCCATTCCTATAACATTAACACATTTCTATCTATATATGCAATCATATCATTATTTGTGGTACGGTTAACCTTAATTCTCTTATAGGCGATTCTGCATCCTGAACAAGATAGAGTGTTGTCAATTCGTGAGAATGCACGTCTACAAGGCTTTCCAGACTACTATAAGCTTAGTGGTCCAGTAAAGCAGAGGTAATGTTTCCATCATGTTACTTGATTCAGGTTTAAAGAGTATTACAAGATTGAACTCTTGCATCAATAGATGGGCGGTGTTTTATATCTAATGTTTTAACATTGTTTCAGGTACATTCAAGTCGGCAATGCTGTTGCAGTTCCCGTTTCAAGGTCATTAGGATACGCGTTAGGTCGTGCGGTTAGAGGTATCTCGGACGATGAACCACTATTTACTTTGCCTGAGAAGTTCCCTTACCCTCCGGAGCAGATTCCTCTTGTGTGATGGACAGGATGGGTCACAGCGTTATAAGAAAGTATAGCCAGTTTATGTTAAAATGTCGGTGCCCTTTTGTGAACAATAGCTCAATGGTAAGTCAGATTGTTGACTCAAGTTTTGTTCTGCTGAGTAACTGTTATGTTAAAGGGGAATTATAAAAAGCAATCATATTGAATTGATTATAGGGATAATTTCATCCATATTACTTTCTGATTATTAGATATTACCCTATTAATGAGAAATATTACATTTCTGTGTATTCTCTCTGAAGGATACTTGACCTTATACATCCTATTCTTTCTTTCTCTTATGCAAATGCAAACGATGGCACGCTTCATCATTTTCTTCCAAATTTCCTTGATGCAATTTTTGCATTCACACCATGTATGGATTGCAAAATTGCTTCTACATTTGCTGCACCAGGATTCTACATGAAAGGTAAATGGCTCCTAAGCAAAATCAAATTTAACTACTTAATCGTTTTAACTTTTTGTAGGATAGCTTTTAGGTTCTTATTAGTGAACCTGCTGGTTCAATCCTATTTTAAGTTCGTCCTAGGTACCTTGCATTTTCTTGGCCCGAACGATGTATAGCACATAATCATAGCTCGATTTACAAGAAGATTTAAAACTTTTTGGCATACATGTTTAATAAATGGATTTACCATAATCACTCGGTTTGGTGGGCAAGACTATAGTCATTTGCCTTGTTTGGAATTGCTTCTGACATCGAGATCAACATAAAAGCTTTAGCATTTAGACAAAAGTTGGAAGTCTTTTTTAGGGTTTAGTTTTTTTAGAATCATGAAAGCGCACTTCTTGGTGGTTAGAACCACTTCAAGAAAAGGTGTGCTCTCCCCTTCATTCACAAAAAGTTCTTGGTTGAAGGGGACTCTTCTCTAGTTATCAATTGCATCAAGAAAAGGTGTGACACTCCCTGGCATTTGAGATCTCTGATCAGAGACATTATTTTGCTTTCAAGATCTTTCGACAGCCATGTCTTCCGAGAAGCAAACTTCCTTGCGGACGCGATTACGTTGACAGGTCATGGCCTCTCAGCTCCAAAGTTTTAACTTAGGGCTAGTTTGGGATTGCTGTGACTTTTTAAAAAAACTGCTGCTGCTGTGTTGTGAGAATAATTAGCTGTGAATTAAAATAGTTTCGTGTTTGGTAAATAATATTTTTAAAAGTGCTGTCAGTACATAAAACAACTGCAAAATGTGTTTTAATCCACAGCAGCTTCTAAAAGCAACCTCTAGGCTGCTTCTAAAATCTGCTGCCAGTGACCTATAACTTTCAATTAAAGCTGTTTTTTATTTATTACCAAACATAATAAAATCTAAAATTTTGAACAAAAGCTGATTTTTTTAAAAGCGAAGCAATCCCAAACGGGGCCTTAATCAGCTGGCTCCTTCTACCATTCCGACGTTCAACTTGGATCAGCTTAGTATAGGCTGCCCAAGGAGTTTCTCCTTGTAATTTTCATTTTCTTCTAATTAAAAAAAACATTTCAAGTGCTTTTACGGTTCTACCAAAAAGCACTAAATTTTCTATGTTCTTCTACTAAAACGGCGTCCAATGAACGGACTCTGTAACCATAACTAGAAGCAATTTCAAATAACTATCTCAATTGATGAGAGAGTTATTGGCTCCGTTTGAAATTGACTTTGAAATTTTTGACCCATCTAAGTTAGAAGTATTTTTTTTTGTCATAAATATATATACTTCTTTTTTCAGTAGCACCACAAGTGCTTTTACAAAAACACTAATATGCTTCTCCTGCTAGCTACCTTCCTCTTCTATATTTTCCTTTCAACCTTTCCCACTCAAGAAACTAGGAAGCCTTTGGGTTCCCCTTGACAAAGTCAAAAAAAAAAAAAAACAAAGGACACGTGGATTTCACTACCACTTCAAACTTAAAATTTATTACATTGAATAACTAATTCTATATTTTCCATGTTTGCCATTTACAATCTTTTTATATATATTTTTGCAGGTTTTTTTCTTTTCTTTTTTTCTTTTTTGAGTTTATAAAACATGAAACTATAATTTTTGTTTTTCCAAAGAATTCAAAAAAAAAAAAAAAACTCACAATAAAATTTACATAAAAAAAAACTATTATAATTGACCCAATTTCTAATCTATAATGATTGACATCCACAAGTAACATCTCATAATTAATCAAGTTTTAATCTCATACGGCAGTAAATATATAAACAAAGAATTGTGGGTACGGACAAATGGTGCAGTGATAAATCAAAAGCTAAGTTGGTTTGAAATGACTCAACAATGTATATCAAATTTTGTCATGATAAATCTAGAGGAACCAATTTCAAAGGTTGAAATTATTTCGAGGAAAAACTGTCACATGGTGAAGACTTAATTATTGTATACAAAATTGTCAATATGAAAAGACCTTCATATACTACCTACCCCAATAAAAACAGGTTGTTTTCTACACCAAATAGAAAACCCTCAATATGTATAAGAACCCTTGAGAATGACCAAAGAGGAATGACAGCTATCTTCCTCTTCTACCTTTTCCTTTCGACCTTTCCCACTCAACAAATGACGCGTGGATTCTAGTACCACTTCAAACTCAAAATTTATTACATTGAATAACTAATTCTATATTTTCCATGTTTGCCATTTACAATCTTTTATATATACTTTTGCATTTATAACTTTTCACTAGTTTTTTGTTTTCTTTTCTGAGTTTTTTTTTATAGAGAATTTGGGTGTCAATCCATTAATATCAAAGGTAGATAACATTACAAAGAACAATTCACCCAAAAGGAGGGCTACGACAAGATTGAACCCAAAAATTAGGGAACCAGCCCTATGGTCAAAACTGAATGAAACAATATAACTAGGGCAACCTAAAATGCAACATCATCCTAAGATTAAGACCAAAGCTAGTAACCTGACACTACTAGAGAAAGTGCCGAAACAGAACCAAGCACTAAACCTAATTTATTTCTTGAAACCCTAGAGAACAATGCAAGCTTAAAAACCTAAACAAAGCTAGATTTAAAAAAACTCACAATAAACCCAGAAAAGAAACAATTAAAAAATAAAAAATTAATTAAGAAAAAAGAAATGCAAAATAAATTAAACATCCTACAAAATCAAACCAGAAATATACAAAGAAAAAAAATGTGAGACATTTATTAGAAAGGTAGATATGAAAAAAATAGAATTAATTATTCAATGTAATAAATATTAAATTTAAAGTAATGGTGAAATCTGAATTATTCACGTGTCATTTGTTGAGTGAGAAAAGTTGATGAAGAAAGGCATCTAATATTTATTTGTTCTTCAAATAGTTTAACATAACAGAACTTACGCTGGTCAGCAACAACAAAAAAATGGAGAGGCGCAGCAAAAGAAAACGGAAACCGGAATCCGACGCCGCCGTCAGTGAAGACACCACCGCCTTCGCCGTCTTACTCTCCGCCCTCTCATCTCAAAACCCCGACTCCCACCGCCCCTTACTCACCAAATGCCTCAACAAACTCCGCCGCTCCTTCCACAGCCCCCTCCTCTCTCTCCTCCCCACTCTCCTCACCCGCACCTCCGCTTCCCTCGCCTCCCGCGCCGCCGACATGGTGGGCTCCGCCGCCCTCGAGTCCCTCGACATGAACCGCACCATCGCTTCCGACGCTGACATCATCCATGCCTTGCTCTCCAGGTGCTCCGTCTCCGCCTGCAATGCTCTTCTCGATTTGTGCACTACTTGGGTCGGACGACGCCGTTTGATCGAGTTCTCTGTTCTTCCGACGATTCTGTGAGTCTCTCTCAGTACTCATCTCAATTTCCTTCCTTGTTTCTTTGTTCTTGTTTTTCAGTAATTTTTACTTTTTTATTTTTTATTTTTATGATAGATTTCGGTTTCTTCGGGTTCGTAAATATTCAACAATTTCAGTTACTGTGTGCTCTGCCTCTGGGGATAGCAAAGATGTAAACTCTGTTAGTGTAGGATTTAAGATGGATGAAGTTTCTGTGTTGATTCTCAATTCTGCAATTATTCTCATCAATACCTGTGACATTGAACAATTGGATAAAATCCCGGGACACCTATCGCAAGCTTTCTTTGCATTTATGAGGAATCTGTGGGCGAATGTGCGAAATGCAATGTCACTCGCAAGCCCTTTGGATTCTACACCAGGGGGAGACTTGTATATTAGCAACATTAGAGTTGGTCATGTGGCCGAAAGCCTGTTCAGGCTTTCCATTTGTGCGTCTCGGCTCGTCACGCCTTTGCCTTTTCGTGTGGTTGAGAGACGTGTATTTGGTTTCACTGAGTCGGGTTTTAGAGGTTTTATGTCTAACCACTGGGAGGTATCGCCATTTCTTGTGAGGAGGCTGTCAGCTGGGGTGAAAATTGAGGAGGATGATTTTTTCGGCCCATTATCAGTGAATTTGGTGGGAGCATATCCTTCTTTTCTTTCGTCAATCCTTCCAGGGATGGTTTCTTGTCTTCCGATTTCTTCAGACGAGTTAAATATCCTTGCATTTCTGGAAGAGGCGCAGAGCAAATTGGGTTGTCCTCTAATTTACCAGCAGGACATTCGGGTTGTTAAAACGAAAAGCAAGAAGGAGGTGCATTTCTTTGTGGACAGTCTGGCATCTTGCTGCATAAAGGATCCTCATTGTCTTAGTGCCGAGGATGTTTCAAAATGCGAAGAAGCATATAAAGACGGTTATACAGTTGCGTTACGCGGAATGGAGTTCCGGTTTGACAGTGTTGCTGCTATTGCAGAAGGATTAGCATCTGTTTTTGGTCAACCATCTGTAGGTGCTAATATGTACTTGACACCACCAAATTCTCAGGGCTTGGCTTGTCACTATGATGACCACTGTGTGTTTGTATGCCAACTTGTTGGGACTAAGAAATGGAGAGTTTCTTCTCAGTCAAATGTTCAGTTACCTCGATTGTATGACCCTCTTGATAGCCTACATGGTTCAGAAGTTCAGAATTCAATGGGTGACTGCAAACAATATTTGCTTAGGGAAGGTGATATTTTGTATATCCCCAGAGGTGTTCTTCATGAGGCATGCACTGAGAATGTTAGTCTTGATGGGTCTGCTAGCTGTTCCTTACACATTACACTTGGTATCGAGGTTGAACCTCCTTTCGAGTAAGTATGAATTGACATTGTATTCACATTACACTTGATGGGTCTTGCTTTTTCTTGGGTCAAATTTATGCTTGAAAGCACTTGTAAATACCATGCATTGGTAAGTCTTAACAGTTCAGTGACCATTGGACCATTACTTACCATTCACAGAGTCATAGTTTACTGCTCTGCTTATGTGGGTTTAGATGTCTTTTCCTCATACGAAAGATTGTGCACTGTGTCGATATTATTTAATGGGTGTGTGGGATTCTTATATCAAAGTGCATCCCAGGTAGAGTACCCTACTGAGAACAGGAATAGTTTCCTGAATAATTTGTCATTACATACTGAAAATTTTCAGGGTTATTAAGGCACCTTATCATCAAGTCATGTAATAAGATATACATAGAGAGATTGATGATCTGCCCTTAATATCTTGTGGGCACAAATGATTCCTTTTTCCACAATTTAATTTTTATGTTAATAACATCTTCAGAATTCTCAGTGCATGAGATTATCTAGAGTCCTACTGACTGCATCCCTACCACTCTACCCAATAGCTGTAATTGACTGTAATGCAATTTTCTGACATTACATATGAGATTGTCCTAAGTGCCTATGCAATCCTCTCATGCAATTTTCAATTTTTTTTTTTTTTTTGTTTTTGAATATTTTCTCTTTGATTTGGCTCTATACTTTTGTGTTTCTCCTTCCTGGAATGCCATTTTGCTAATATGCTTTGATGCAGATTAACTTCATTTGGTGCTTCATCTCACATTTCATATGACTGTTAATGTATATATTGGAAAATCTTTTGATTGGCTGAGTGATCCTTTTACAACTATTTTCTGACAATGAACTCAACATTGCATGTGGACTGATCCACATTCAAGACCAAATGATATGGTATGCATTAATGGAAAGTTGGAAACCTTTTTCCTATTAGACAGAGAGACAACTTATTGGACCCATGTCAATAAGAAGGCTGCTGCCTGTTGTCTTTAGTTTGTGTAGTATTTAAGCAGATTCCAGTCTTACTGTGAAATTTTTTTCTAATCTTTTGTACATTACTCTGTGTACATAGAATAATACTATTCAAACTGTACACACACACACACACACACACACACACACACTTCCCAATTGGTGATTATGTGTGTTATAACATATAAACTATTAGTAAAGGGAAATGAAAACATACATTGATCGTGGAACTAAATATTTACTCTCCTAGTGTATCTCTATATTCTTATAAGATATGGATTGAAGAAAGTGAAGTTGATTTATGATTGTGTAATTGTGTTTCTACTTTCTAGTGATGGCTTGTGTACAGAATGTGTGGTTGAAGTGTTAATTTGAATCTGCTGAAAGTTTCAACTTTTAGCATGATGTCAATGCAAACCTTGTATTAAATCAGAGTAGAAGTGTAAAGATTTGATTTCAAACCAGTAGAATATGTTGGTTGCTCTTGTATCAAAAGTTTTAATTTTTTTGTGTTTCTTTTAAAAAAAATTCAGATGACATGACAAATTGTCTATAAATCACAGTCATATATGATTACTTGATGAACATTAGTACTCAACTCTGCTAGGCTCTCACATACTGTGCTTTATTCTAATACAGGTGGGAAGGATTTGTTCATGTTGCATTCTTCAGTTGGTACCAGAAGCAAAAACAAGTTAACAATTCTTTTGAGTCTTCATCTGGAACCATTCATGATATATCTGCGAATCTCTTCCATGTTGCCATTGGGTTGCTAGGTGATTCTGATCCTATCTTTAGGAAGGCTTGCTTGGTTGCTTCAATCTTTTCCAGTTCACATACAAATAACTGGCTTGATTTAAACCAGAGAATCATCTTCTCTCAGCTGATTGATAAAATTAGTACTCAGACAAGGTTCTTGGAAATGTTCAGGAGCATAGAATTAGCAGTCCAGGAAAACAAGGATTCCTTACAACGAATTAAATGGCTCGGTTTTCTCAATCTGGATAAGGAAAGCAGTCTAAATCATGACCAGAATATGCCTTTCATGGGGATGAAAAATTTATTGTCATTATGTATTCAACACAAAGACAATGTAGAAGCTGCATTCCAGCAGCTTAAATCTGGGTTCTGTGAAAACGTGATATTTGAGGATGCAATAGTTAGTTATAAGTTACTGTTAGATAAATACAGGAATGTCAGAAAGCAGTATATGAATGGAATGGTTTCACTGCACCATCAATTGTGATGTATCTTACATTTTTTCTTCCTCCATACCCCACTATATATTACTGTGTCTGTATTTGTTCTTAATCAGTTCCGACAGGATGGAGAGCTGATGGACAGGAATGGATCAGCTACCTTGGTCAAACATGATACTAGATGTTAGAAGCAGATCTATATCAAAGATGGCCGGTTAATGATTACCATACCATGCTTTTCTTGAACTATAGCTCAAAACGTTATGTCATCACCTTCCTGGGTTTTACACATTTTACACATATGAGAGAAAAGCTATGTTGGTGTGGAGGAACCATGAAAAAGAAACACGAGTAACTTATGGACTGTTTCATCAATATCACTTATTATTTCATATATAGCCTAGAAATATATGAGTACAACACCGCATAAACCACAAAGAAGAAGAAGTTTCTATGGTTTGGAGTGTCTGGGTGTTGGAGTCGGATGAGTAGTCACTCCATGGTAATCAATCTGGTAAACAATATCGTCTATATTACTATTGATACTTGCATATTTGTTTGAAACTGGATTCTCTTGGACCATCGATGTTTCCGATTCTCCATCAATGACCTGCATTTAGCACAACCTTGATGATGGTTTTTCATGACACTAGAACACAAATACAATTATGTACTACAAAGGTTTATTTTGAGGAGGTCGGAACTTCAAAATAAAATTAATCTGTATGCACATAACTGCAGATACATTGGCCTTGGGCAAAACTAATTCGAAATGCCTAAAAATTTGGAAGCAGATAGACTATTATTCATGAATTAGAAGCCCTACCTTGATCTTTGGATTTTCATGTTTCTTGTTGGTGAATGACATGCTCAATTTCCTTATTGGTTGTCTTCCTTGGAGAATACTCAGAGACACAGAAGAGGAACACATGTTATGGGAAGAGAGATAAAGAACTGTAGTAAGGAAACAGAACAGAACTATACGCAAACTTTTCATTGTTCTGACAATGAAAACATATCCTTGGGGAGAGAAAAATTAGAGCACCAAGTATATATAGACCATTGTAGTGATTGAGTGAGAGAGAGAGAGAGAGAGGATATGAATTATTGATCAAGTGGTAGGGAAACACGTCTGAGCCCATGCTTGTGATTCTGTTGCTGATGAAAATGAAAGAGAGAGAGAGAGAGAGATCAACTCAGAAGGGTATAGACAGCATCGTCTTTCCTAACTTTCTCTGAATGACAACACTCACTTGTGGCTTCTAAAATCTCTCTGTAAAGGGGAGCCATTCACCTCTGGTGTTGCAGAGTAGGTAAGGGAAAGAAACTGATTTCACGTTTGTGTTTCATATCAAACAAAGCCTCTCACGATTCAATCATTCTCCATGTCTTGTCTTCACCAATAAGGACCATATTCTGGTCATATCATTCCTTGGCTGTTGCCCCACTCTTTATTTCTCACTCGGTATTTTAGACGGATAATTGAGTAAGGAAATTTTAGAGTCGAAAGCCGTTAGGTTGTAAATTAGTGAGCTAATCTAACTAGAGCATTATAGACAACCCCATTTTAAACGCATGTAATTAAGTAATCTTGTTTCCTTGAGATGCAATTCTTGTGGTTTTATTATCAATGTAAAGCCATGGTAACGAACTAACGATGGTATACATGAGTCTTTTTACTGTTTTCCTCATGGGTTAACTTACCAAACAATGCGCATCTCATTTACACTGCCTGCAGAGTGCAGACGCATGACCTCTTGGAATATGTGTGACTGTGAGAGACATCTGACGGGTAATTGTTGTTTTTCCTTGTTACTGAACTCAGCTATGGCACTTCCCATAATTGTCTGTACTCCATCCCTTTCCTGCAGATACTCCAAAACTTTAACCGGAAATTGATGAAACGCCTACATAGGAGTCACTGATACACCTTTGCGGACGAATTATTTGTCGACAAAACTCTCCCATAGAATTGTAGAAAACAGAAAGTGATATACCTTCGCTGACAAATTTGTTATTAGTCTCTCTTAAAAATATATAAAATATAAACGAGACACACCTTAGCTGAGTGAAAAACCGTCAGTAAGAGCCGCTAATAAAATAAAAAGGACCAGACCTGATTTATATCATAGAATTCGAATAACAAATACAGATTACACTGAAATAGTGATTTTTTTGGTATTCTTTTGTACCTAATGAATACAGTGTTAGTTATTCTAAATACCAATAGGTAATAGTTCACCGGTTACTTTGTTGTGAACTTTTTGAGGTGGCACATGGTTTTTTGTTTTGTTTTGTTTTTTTTTTTTTTTCCAAAGGTAAAATTCATTGAAATATTAGCAATAGATATGCTTAAAGGAAAAAATTGGGAGCGGATAAGAGCCAAACGTGACTTGAAACTAAGTTATAGGCATAACAAATAAGAAGATGTACTACACCACTGATCGTTTGATTACAAGAGAAATAAAGCTCATAACTAGTACTTGGAAAAATCAAAACAACATTAAGATGCATTACTAGTAGCCCTGAAAAGAGAGGGGAATGACTTCTCTGATGTTGGTCGGGTAT
>NC_084824.1:44388358-44409164 GCF_958449725.1 Rosa rugosa | reverse complement strand
CCATCGGGCCACTTCTTACCAGATCTACGCAAATGATCACCAATGCAACCTTTAGAAACTGCCACAGTCCTATCTTGCAAATGAATCGAGCTTGCAATACCGAAATGTTAGGTATTCTTTTGATGGGAGTCCTTCTGATGAGGACCACTAAATTGAGGACTGGTTGAGGACTTTCTAATCAATGGTTTGAGAGACTCATTTTTTGATTACATTATGACAAAACAACCGTTAGATGTGTATGTATGCATGAGTAGATCATTTCTGAAAATTTTCATCCAAATTACTAATCGTTAAGATACCGAACTAGATCAAATCAATGGATGAACCAAATCTTTCAAGCATGAACCATTCATGTTCATAACTGATAAATCACGATTACGAAGGTCTTAACGATTTTCAATTTGGTTGAAAAATTACATAAATGATCTATACATAAATATTTCAACATCTGACGGTTGATTTGCCAAAATATAATCGAAAAATGGGTCTCACACAAAAGTCCTCAACTAGTTCTCATTTTAGTGGTCTTCATTAGAAGGCAATAGCGGAGCCTCATTGTTGCTTGAGATGGCCATGGCCCCTCCAAGCTTCCACATGGTTGTATATAATTGGCTAAAAATTTCCATTTTTTTTATATATAAATTGTCACAAAAATTGATGATTAGCCCCTCCAAATCATGTAAACTATATTAATGGCCTCCCCAATTCTGACATTCTAGTTCCACCACTGTTAGAAGGGTTCCCTTCTTTTGATTACCCTTGATTGCAATTATCATCACCATTTGGACCAAGATATAGGCCTCTAGCTCTTGAAAGATATTTGTTTCAATCAATTAAAAAAAATTATTATGCCAAGAAATGATACGAATATATTTTTGGTAGAGCTGTTCACTAAATGACAGTTTTTGAGGGAGTGTAAAGAACAAGTGCATCTCCAGGAGAATAAATACACAGTTTTAGATTGTTATAATTTTAGCATTTGAATTTAAAATGTAGCTGAAATCCACTTGTTCCTCATAATCTCTTAAAATTATTTCTTAAGTGAGCAGAATTGATATTTTTGATATACAATTTATAATAAGAGAGATATCCAAAGCAACTGTTCCTACAAATACAATTATACTTATTAAGGGGATACCATTCTCCCAATCCTACTATCTCGTAATTCATAATCACTCTTGATTGAAGTATCAACAGTTAAGTTTGCCAAGCGAAGAATATGTTTGAATGAAGAGTAAATGTCACAAACAGTTCCTGAAGTTTGGGTCATTTGACACTTTAGTTTCCAATATTCTAAAACTATCACATTGGTAACTTAAAATTAATCTTCATCATAAGCATAAATAGTACTAATATATGCAAAATGTGAAGTAATTAGGATAACTACTAATTAACTAACATGTGAGAGGGCAAGATAAAAATGCCCGTCGCAAAAAGGAGGAGTTAGCGGTGTTATTAACGGAAGGTACCAAAATATGTCGGACGTTAATATTGAGGTACCAATGTGCTAGTTTTAGAATGTTGAGAACTAAAGTGTCGAATGGCCCAAACTTCAGATATTGTTTGCGATAAAGACTCTTGAATGAAATAACTTGAAAAGAGGACACTAAGGTTTGAGTATCTCTAAACATGGACTTCAATCTAGCATCCCTAAAAGGCTGCAAAGATTATATGCGTGCAATTCCCTCCTGCAATTTACGATCTATTTACAGGGAAGCAAATGGTGTCGCTCATTGATTGGCGCACCTTGCTAGTGTTGATTATTTAGATGATTACTGGTTAGATGAGACTCCTGTGATTATCCAGGATGTACTCTATGAGGATTCTTGTATTAGTACTCGAGGTATAGGTATTACGTCCCCCTCGCTGTACAATCATCCTTCTACTATTATTAATAATAACGGGCGTGGGGCTGAGCCTCCCAGTTAGGCTGAGTTTCAAAAAAAAAAAAAAAAAAAAAGGCTGCAAAAAACTGCAAAAAAAAGGTAAATCAAGAAACCTCATTTATTAAGATATAAAAAATATTAAATTTTCAATATAGAATCCCATTTTTATGAATAAAAAATTCAAAATATTTCCTAAAAGAATTAGATCCACATATCAGAATCCAATAATTATAAAACTAGTATTGGACAACCATTTTAAGTTGTAAAATAAAGACTTAAAAAGACAACTTGGAGAAAGAAGAAGTTGTTTAAGGAAAATAGAATTCAGGAGAATAGTAAGATACTTTCATTGATAATAGGGTTCTCTTTATGTAGAGCACCATGAGGGTAGGAGTGAAATCTTTTGATCCTCTTTAAAATAAGAGAAAGAAAAAAAAAGGGTTCTCTTTATGTAGAGGATTACATGTACAATTTCTTGGAGTATAAGGTATCCTAATCAAATATGGATTAGTAGATTTAGAATATTCTACCCTCTTACAACTAGAAAAAGTAATCTTGTTTGGGCCAAGCACACATAATTTGGGTTTCCTTCAACACTCACTCTTGTGCCGTCCAAACATTGGTGCTTCTCAAGTTGCCTCATTAAAACCTTGCTGAGTAACAAAAAATCCAGTGGGACAAAAATAACCTCGGTCGAAGGGGAAAAAGAGTACAACACACCCTTCACATTTCGAGATTAAGCATTTAGACATCAAATCCTCCCCCTAATGTTGGCGTCTCCCCCTGATTGCTACAATCATAGGAGTTCAGATAATTTCCGTAAACCAATGCTCTTCACATGCTGCTCGAATATGGATTTGGGCAATGATTTAGTAAAGGACTAAATACTGTTTAGTCCTTGAACTTTTGCCCTAAAAACACTTCAGTCCCTGGACTTTTAATTTCACACGTTTAGTCCTTGTACTTCAAAATTTCGGACCAATAGGTCCTTTTCGTCCAAAAACGCTGTTAAATTGCTGACGTGACAATTCTTTCCCATCAAAAAGTCTATTATACCCCCACTTTTTTTAAATTTATTCTTTCCTCTTTTTATTTTTATTTTTTTTATAATTTATTCTTTTTTTCTTTTCTTTCTTTCTTTTTATCTCTTCTCCTCTCTCTCTCTCTCTCTCTCCCTCTCTCTCCTCCAAAAACCTCAACTCAACCCCCTCCATCTCCAACCCGAAGGCGCGTCCGTGCTAAAACCTATCAATATTTTCAGAGAAAGAAAATGTCCGAGACTCCTCACTACCTAGCGACCCAGAGCCACCAAACCAACCCACCCCGACTCACCCGCTAGTGCACTTATCACAACTTCAACCCCTTCGCTGATCCCATCGATTCCCGAAGCTCTGACGACGACGACTTCTTCTCCTTCGCGCCTCCTCCGATCATCCCCCCAGCGACCGCGTCCTCATCTCGGGTTCGAATATGTTTGTGACCGAACTGGAATCGAAGGTGACGACAACGATGATCCCGAGTCAAATTCAAATTTGGGGCTAGTGTTTGGGGCCGAGTCAAATTTTCAGGGCTCCGGCTTTGAATTCGGTGACTTTCTAGCTCCGCAAGGGCTTCGGGTTTTTGGGTTGGAGTTTGATTCGGATTCGGATAACGATGCATTCAAAAGCAATTGGGTCAGTGAGGGTATCCAGTCGATTTGGGACAGTATTTTCATGGAGGAGCAGAGAAATGCGTATGAGAATTGGATTGGATGGATTTGTAGAAGGTTTGATTCAAATGAAGGAAATGAGATTTGAGAGATGGCCATTGGAGAAGTGGGGAATTAAGGTTTTGGGCGGCGGAGCAGTGGCATTGGCGATGGTGGTGGGATTGGGGCATGGAGCTGTTTGGCCTGGGATTGGGATTTGATAATACTGGGGTTTTCGAAAAAGGTTTTGAGCAGGTTTGGATGGAGCTCATGGGTTGTTGATGGAATCGTTTTGGTTTTCTTTTCTTTTTGTCTAATCGATATGGGTTTGGGAGAAGAATTGTTGCAGTTTTTTTTTCCTTCTTTATTTGGATTTGGTTCAAGAACATGTAAAATTTCTGGGTTTTGATGGTTGGGAGGTGTTGTTCGGAGAGAGAAGAGGTTGTTGGTTTTGGAGAGAGGGTAAGCAGAAACTAAAAAATAGAGAAAAATTAAAAATTAAAAAAAGAAAAGAAAAAATAAATTAAGGAAAAAAAAAAGAGAAAGTGAGGGTATAATAGACTTTTTGACAGGAAAGAATTGTCACGTCAGCAATTTAACAGCGTTTTTGGATGAAAAGGACCTATTGGTCCGAAATTTTGAAGTATAAGGACTAAACGTGTGAAATTAAAAGGCCAGGGACTGAAGTGTTTTTAGGGCAAAAGTTCAAGGACTAAACAATATTTAGTCCTTTAGTAAATAAGTCTGTCACATTGTCCTCAGATCTAACTTGATTCACTTTGATTTTGAGGAGAGTTTGTTGTTGCTGATTGTAGAAGAATTTAGGCGCTATATGCTTGGTGTTGCCGCCCTTGATGTAACATTGCTTCATTTTCTCAATGCAAGCAACATTATCCTTATAAATGCTCGTAGGTTCATATGTGGTAAACTTCAAGCCACATGTACTTCGTAACATGGAGTGTGGATTGTAAAATATGGAGTGTGAATTTCACTCCCCAACTTTTATTAGCTTTTATTGGGGGTTAATAAACCTCCTTCATCTCCAACAACCTCCCTGTGGACCTCTGGGGACCTCTCCGGTGATATTCGGAGACCTCCAACGAGGGGCTGGCAAGGTTCCAACAAATTTCGGCGACATCCGGTGAGGTTCTGTAAAATTCCGGCAATGTTCAGACGAGATTTCGGCAAAGTCCAGTGACCTCTAGGGAGGTTCTGGAAAATTCTCCAATAACCTCTCTCTCTCTCTCTCTTTCTCATGTGACAAAGGGGAAG
This sequence comes from Rosa rugosa, assembly GCF_958449725.1. Taxonomy (NCBI): domain Eukaryota; kingdom Viridiplantae; phylum Streptophyta; class Magnoliopsida; order Rosales; family Rosaceae; genus Rosa; species Rosa rugosa. The sequence continues at coordinate 44,404,319 of NC_084824.1, read as the reverse complement.
AGGGCGAAATAGTCCAAAAATAAACAAACAAAAAAATGATTAATTGGGTATTAGGGAACAAAATCTATTATCTTATGGGTGATAGGGAAATCCATAAGTTTGGTGGGGTAAGAGCAACTCCAATAGGGAACCTAAAAATTTTGTATGAGTTATTATCACAAATGGTACCTGAACTTATCCTCTATCTTATCGATGGTACATGAACTTCAATTTTGATCACAACCAGTACCTGAACTTTTCGATTTCATTTCAAATGGTACGTATCACTAACTTCCGTTAAAAACTAACATGTGCAAAACACATGACCTATATTCAAGAGTATTTTGACGAAAATACCCATTTAAATAATTTTGTTTACTAGATATTTTGATCAATTAATATGTTAATAAAAATAGAAGTTCAATCAAAAATAGAATTAAAAATGTATCTTTGTTAAAGGAAAAACACATTATGTGCTTTTGTCAAAGTAACTGACGAAGAGTGAATCAAGGAATTGCAATCACAGCTCAATCAGCATTTAATATCATTATTGTAAATTGATATTTATGTTGTAATTCTATCCCTATATAAAGGGACTATGAAATGAAATGGTAGACCAATTCTCATTTACTTTTACACGTTATCAGCACGAGTCTCTAGCCCTAAGTTTTGAGAAAAAAAAACCCTAGAAGAAAAAAAAAAATTTCTTTTCTTTCTGCCGCCACCCTAAACAAAAAAAAAAAAAAAAAAAAAAAAATCCTGTCCAGATCGGCCTCTTTTTTTCTGGCCCTCCCCGCCTGCAGCAGCCTCACCTTGCGCGCGTCCTCAGCCTCCATCTAGTGCCTGCGCGCGTCCTCACCTAGCGTTGCCTGTGCAGTCTCCTCCCCTGCACAACCCATCTGCATCAACGCCCAGCACCCTTGCAGTGCTGCCCACCCGCACAGCCCCCCCTCGTTTGCTCAGCTGCTTGCGCAGATCCTGCCTGCAACAGCAGCCTAGCTACCTTGCAGCAGCAGCCCAGTTCCCAGCATCGCTCCACCTCCTTCGCGTTGCTCCCAGGTCCTCAGCCCGCTGTCGCATCTAAGCCCCGTCGCTGCACCCTAAACGAAGGAGTTACCGATGACCCAGACAAGAAACAAGGAAGAAGAGCAGGAAGAAGAAGACGCGAAGAAAAAAAAAAAAAAGAAAAGAAGGAAGAAGAAAGGAAAAAAAAAAGGGTGACCCGGCCAAAAGAAAAAAAAAAAAAAAAAAAAGAGCAGGCTCTGCGCCCCTGAAAAAAAAAGAAAAAAAAGAACAAGGCCCAAAGGCCCACTGCTGAAAAGAGAGAGGAAAAGACCCAGTTTTTCTCAAGCCTAAAAAACATCGCTAAGCATGCCTACATCAATATACGCGCATGCGTTAAGATCGTTTTGTTTTCTCGAAACCAAGTATGTATTTTTTACTTTGTATATATTTTTTGACTGCCTTGTTTATATTCCACTTTTCATATACCTTATTATATATGTTTTATATAATTGTGGAATTTAGTGCACTTGGTTTGTGAATTTAATTTATGTTTTATATGATTATCTTTAAGCATGATTTATATATTTTACTGTTTACATTTTTTTGTAAATTTTCAAGCATGCCTTGTGAATTTTACATAATTATGTTTGAGCATGTTTTAATTATGCTATTGTTTATATTTTATTTTGAGCATGCCATATATATTTTGTTATATATTATTATGAAATTTTGAGCATGTTTTGTGTTTTTTTTTTACGCTTATATAGTTACCTCTATGCATGCCTTTATATTATAATTGTTTTATTTAGAATGCTACATATAAATTGCGTTTTGCCATGATAATGAAAATTCATGCGCATTATAAATACATACTTACCATGATAAAGCATTTTCACATAGCACTGAAAAAAAAAATGTGACCATTTCGAATCTTGGTCTTGAAATCTAATTCATATTTTTGGAAATAATTCACTTGGATGTCTTTATGACTGCGTAATTTATATCTTCTCTCTTGTTTATGTAGATGGTTGATCCAACTCGACCTGAATTTGACATTTTGGACTCAGAAGGAATTGAGTACCATAGTTGGGTTTCCGATGTGGAAACTGCCTTTGTGGCAAAAGACTACGTACACTGCTACCATCAAAACTCCAACCGACCTTAAAGATGATGGACCGTCTGACAAGGTGAAAGCAAATGCCTTAATGTTTCTAAGGCGACATATTGATCCTAGCCTCCGCTGGGAGTACCTTCAGTTGAAGACACCCAAAGAACTGTGGGATGCCCTTAAGGGACGTTTTGGGAACATTCATGACACTTTGCTCCTAGAACTGACCTTTCAGTGGAATGAAATCCGCTTGCTTGACTACAAAAGGGTCAATGACTTCAATAAGGACATGTTGCGCCTAAAGGCACGTCTCAATTTCTGTGGAATGGAACTCACAGAAGATGATATGATCTAGAATACTCTTTCCACTTTTCCTACTTCAGCACTTATACTAGCAAACTAGTATAGGCTGGAGTATGACAACAAAAGAATCACAACCTTCAATAAGATGATCTGCAAGTGGCTGAGAGGCACAATGAGGTTCTTTTGAACAACAATGCCAGGCCCGTTGGGACAAAGAAAATTCCCGAGACTAATTATGGCAAAATGAAAGGTGGAAAGAACCCCAATGCAAAGGGGGTTGGACGTGATGATCCCTACCCACGTGGCAACAATGCACCACATGGCAAGGGACGTGGGGGTCGTGGGATGGGCCGTGGAGGCCCTCCCAATGCATGGAGCAGAGATGGTGGTGCTGGCCCTAGTGGTCATGGAAACAAAGTGCAAAAGGCGCCTAAGAACCCTTCAGTCAAACAGGAAAGAGTTGGCAATGAATCATGCTATAAGTGTGGAGTCATTGGGCATTGGTACAATAACTGCCAAGTAAGCAATAGAGTAGCAGCCAATTACAAGAGGTATAGCGAGTCTAAAGAACAAGAGGCTCACTATATGGAAGAAGGAGGCCATGACCCAGACGTCAACCTCACAATTGCAGACTTCAATAGCAACGAGGAACTTGCTCAGTCAATGGATGCACTAGATTTTGACTGATCTGCTTTATTTTTTTTATTTTCCAAAGACAGTTGTGAAGGCATAATGCCTCATTTTTAATTAGACTATTGTTTGGTCTTAAAGTTTATTTCAATAATCTTTGATGAATTAGATTTCTGAACAAGACCTCGATTTGATTATCGTTGGCTTAGTAATAGAATTCGAATTTTATTCTGAAGCATTGAATTTATTCGATTTTATTTACTACACATATTTACATGGTTCGAAATAGCACTATAAAGATGTAAAGCAATACATCTAGAAAAAAAAAATAGAATGAAAAGATTATCATTCTACCTAAAATAGAAATACTCTAAAGAATATGAGATATATTTTTCAAATTAATTAATAATACCTCCCATTTATTTGTAGGAATGAATCGAGGAGAACTTGAGTGCTTAGTTGATAGTGGGACTACCCACACCATATTAAGGAATAGACAATTATTCATTGAATTAATAGCCTATAATTCCTCTGTGACTACGATGATTGGATCATCACAAGTAATAAAAGGGCGAGGAACTGCCAAATTTTTGCTGCCTGACGGCACAACATTTAAAGTCACAGACGCTTTGTATGCACCAAGAGCTAATCGAACCTTGTTAAGTTTCAAAGATATTCATGCCAAACGGTTATCATGTAGAAACACACTGTGAGAATGAAACTGAATACCTTTATATTACCTCTAATGAATGTGGAAGGAAACGCATTTTAGAGAAACTAATGAGTCAATCTAGTGGACTGTACCTCACTACTATTCGGATCATTGAATCATATGCTGTCACCAACAATGAAATGTGGGACACTGACTCATACAGGCTCTGGAATGACCGCCTAGGGCACCCTGGTCGTGACATGATGATCCGTATTTTAAAGAACTCACACGGAAATTCCTTCTTTCGAGTGAAATATAAAATGGGAGAAAAATCCGCCACACTGCAAGGTGTTGGTCTTAGTACTGCTCAAATGCAGCCATTGCCTTCTGAAGTACCAGAAGCACTAACTCCCTCCCATTATGCCTCACTGACTATTTCAAAGGCACATCATTCATTTTGCAAAGCTTGCTCTTTAGCAAAAACAGGATCGAGACATTTCTATGCTAAAGACACAAAACAAAACATTCCATTCTTACAAAGGATACAAGCAGGGGCGGAGCCAATGAAGGAAGAATGGGGGCTGTGGCCCCCAGTAAAATCATATATTTTGTTCACTGATCTTCTTTTTGCCCTCACATTTTTTGATTCAGTGCCCCCATGCTTCACTGATAATATATTAATACTATATTAATAATATGGGTATTCCTCCAAGTTGCAATATTCCATTATTCCTCCAACACGATTCCTCTCATTCTCTCTTCTTCTCTCTTCTTCGGTTCTTCTTCTTCTTCCTCAGCCAGTCAACCCCAACTTTGCTCCTCCTCCAAAAACTAGAGATCGACCTTCTTACTCTCTCTGTTTTTTTTTTTTATCAATCTTTCTCAACTTTCGGTCTCCTCTTTATCTCATTCTTCTTCAGTTTTTTCTTTTTCCTTTTTTCTCTTCCTGCTTCATCTTCTTACTCTTCCCTTAGTTTAGCACTCCCTCAATTCCTCTCCCTCAGTTCCTCAGTGCACAACGCCTTCTTCCCCTAACGCATCTTGATCTGCTCCACATCAGCCACGCTTCTAACGACATCGACCAAGTGGAGAAAATTGATTTGTTTCATTATTTGTTGTAGATGTAGCCTTGCTGCTACTGTAAATTGTAGAATGGTACTATTTGTAGCCTTGGTGCTACATCCAGGAACCGAAAGCCTTGAGAAACTGGACTGTATTGTCTCGATTTGGGTTTAGGCCGATCCCTGTACTCTGCAAGTCCAAAACCGGCCCCGAAGTTGCTCTGCCGGGTAGAGGAGAGGCAGAAAGGAAAGAAATTTTTTTGCCCCCATTTATATAAATTGCTGCCTCCGCCACTGGATATATACAAGGAGATATCTGTGGACCTATCCATCTAGAATGCAGACCATTCAAGTACTTTATGGTTCTGGTGGATGCTTCAACACGCTGGTCACATGTCGCTTTTTTGTCCATAAGAAATGCTGCATTTGCAAAACTCCTAGCATAGATTATACGTTTAAGGGCTCACCACCCTGATCACCCTATCATGTCTATAAGGCTTGATAACGCTGGAGAGTTTACATCAAAAGCATTTGATGATTACTGCATGTCTATTGAGATCGATGTAGAGCATCCTGTACCCCATGTGCATACACAAAATGGTCTCGTAGAAGCCACCATCAAAAGGCTACAGATGGTGGCTGGGGCACTGGTTATGTGCACCAACCTGCCTATATCTGCCTGGGGTTATGCAATATTGCACGCAATTTACTTATTCGTTTCAGACCCACTGCTAGCCAACTATTTTATGCGTACCAGTTGGTAACTGGATATGAGCCTAACATTTCACACTTAAGCATATTTGGTTGCGCGTATATGTGCCTATTGCGCCCCCACAAGGCACCAAAATGGGTCCTCAGAGACGATTAGGTATTTATATTGGATACGAATCTCCAACAATTATCCGCTACTTGGAACCCTTGACAGTCGATCTCTTTACCGCTAGAATTGCGGATTATCACTTTGATGAGACAGTCTTCCCGTCATTAGGGGGAGATAGGAAAAAGGATTATCCAAGGGAATGACAGGAATTATCGTGGTTTGTCCCCACTCTGTCTCATTTTGATCCCCGCACTTCACAATGTGAAAGTGAAGTGAAAAGAATAATCGATCTTCAGAATGTAGCAGATTCGATGCCTGATGCATTTACTGATATCGCAAAAGTGACGAGATCACATATACCAGCTGCAAATGTGCCTACAAGGTTAGAAGTCCCCAATAAGGGGCACGGCGCCGCAAATAGAGGCGCTGCAACCACACTTAGTGGAGGTGTAGTTGAGATCGTGGCTCCCCAAAGGAAGAGGGGGAGGCCACTTGGTTCGACTGACACTCACCCAAGAAAGAAGAGGGCGAGTAAGTCACAAACCGATCCATTAATCATCAATATAGAGAATCCCTCTCATGAGATTGTCTCTGACTATAGTTATGTCCATGAATCAATACTGGAGGACGCTTTGATGTTTGAAATGATTCCAGAGAACAAAGAAATCTCAATGGATTATGAGAGTGCGTATGAGTTGATGGAAAGATCTTCCATACACATTGATGATGTATTTGCATACACTGTTGCTCAAGAAATCATAGAGCACAATGATATCGAACCACGCTCTGTTGCAGAATGTCAACAAATAGCAGATTGACATAAATGGAAAGAAGCAATCCAGGCAGAATTAGATTCTCTGGCAAAGAGACAGGTATTTGGTCTGGTAGTGCTAACCCCACCAAGTGTAAAGCCTGTAGGACCTAAATGGGTCTTTGTCAGAAAGTGTAATGAGAAGAATGAAGTCCTGAGGTACAAGGCTTGCCTTGTGGCGTAAGGTTTCTCACAACGTCCTGGAATTGACTACGAGGAGACATACTCTCCCGTAATGGATGTTATAACGTTCTGCTACTTAGTTAGCTTGGTAGTTTCCGAAGGACTGGAAATGCAGCTCATAAATATGGTTACTGCATATCTCTATGGGGATCTTGATTTATATATATATATATATATATATATATAGTCCGGCTACGGTGCGGACGGTACGGATTTCCCGTTTTCCCCCACTTTCCGATCACATTTTCACATCTTAACCGTTCAGTTTTTAGGTCCTAATGTATAGATCACCTCTGCAAAATTTCAGCCAATTTGGTGATCGTTAAGGCATCCAAAACTGTAATTTACCATTATAAATACGAACGGTTCCGGTTCGACAGATTCGGTCCATTCGTGTAAATTGCAGTTTTGGATGCCTTAACGATCAGCAAATTGGCTGAAATTTTGTAGAGGTGATCTATACATTAGGACCTAAAAAATGAACGGTTAAGATGTAAAAATGTGGCCGGAAAGTGGTCGAAAACAGGAAATCCGTATCGAAATTTCGGTACGAACGTCCGCACCTGAGAAAAATCCTAGATATATATATATATATGCAGCGCTTCTCCGGTGCGGACGTCCGCACTTTTTGCTTAGGTGCGGATTTCCGGTTTTGACCCACTTTCCGATCACATTTTCACATCTTAGCCGTTCAGTTTTTAGGTCATAATGTATAGATCACCTCTACAAAATTTCAGCTAATTTGGTGATCGTTAAGGCATCCAAAACTGCAATTTACCATTATAAATACGAACGGTTCCGGTTCGACAGATTCGGTCCGTTCGTGTAAATTGCAATTTTGGATGCCTTAACGATCATCAAATTGGCTGAAATTTTGTAGAGATGATCTATACATTAGGATCTAAAAACTGAACGGCTATGATGTAAAAATGTGATCGGAAAGTGGGTCAAAACAGGAAATCCGCACCTTTTTCTTCGGTGCGGATATCCGCACCTGAGCAAACTTATATATATATATATGTTCTCTTTTTGTTTCTTTCCCTTGATTCAATTTGAACGGAAAATTTGTGGAAGGCCTGCGTCGTGGTTCATCTAAGCTCACTCCGATCAACGCCTCGATCCCCAATTCCAACAACGCCTTCGAGATCGGGAACTTTTTGGGCGAGAAGATACTCAGAAAGGTCGAGCTGAGATGGGTAGTTTCAAGCGTCAATGGTGGGAAGACATGAATTTTGGGTGGATTGGAGATGAGGATTCTGGTTTTGTCGCTGAGAGTGGAGATTGAGGAGTCGGTTTGAAGTATAAAACCATGGTTTTGGATGCAATGGTTCTGAACCGTTACATTTCACTTAAAGCAATCAACGGCTGAGAAGCACTCGTCCGCATTTTTTGACATTCACGGACGTCCTCTCTCGATCCCTGCTGTGTATATATATATATATATATGAAAGTCCCTGATGGCCTTACATTACCCAAATCAAGTGACTCTAAACCACGGAGTGCGTTTGCAATGAGGTTGAAACGCTCACTTTACGGATTGAAATAATCCAGGCGGACGTGGTATACCCGTCTAAGTGACTACTTGATTGGGAAGGGATATAAGAACGATGAATTATGCCCCTGCGTATTCATAAAGAAAAAAAGTTCCAGATTTGCAATTGTGGCTGTATATGTCGATGATATGAACATAATAGGTACTCTTGATGAAATAAGAGAAACCGTGAGCTACTTGAAATCCGAATTTGAGATGAAGGATCTTGGGAAAACTCGATTCTGTCTAGGCCTTGAACTAGAACACCGAGTTTGTTGAATACTAATCGACCAGTCTGCGTATGTCCAAAAGATGCTCAAGCGATTTAACATGGACAAAGCGCATCCTACTAACACTCGCATGATCGGTCAAAGTTTGGATGCAAAGAAAGATCAATTTCGTCCAAAGGAAGATGACGAAGAGGTGTTGGGAGCTGAAATTCCCTATTTAAGTGCAATAGGAGCATTATTGTACTTAGCCCAATGTACCCGACCAGACATTGCATTCTTAGTGAACTTGTTAGCTAGATTTAGCTCAGTGCTAACGCAGTGTCACTAGAATGGTATCAATAACATTTTCCGATACTGAAAAGGAACTATTGACATGAGACTGTTCTTTCCCTACAGAGAGACAAGAGGGACCGCAGATGGAACTGCAATCCCTAAAGGAAATGTTGATGGCAAAAGCGCCACTCACTACACCGAAACCCCAAATGATGTTTTGGTTGGTTTTGCTGATGCTGGGTACCTCTCTGACGCACATAAAGGTCGTTCCCAAACTGGTTACGTATTTACCATTGGGAACACGGTGATATCTTGGAGATTAACCAAGCAAAGCCTTGTGGCTACCTCCTCAAACCACTCAGAGATCATTGCTCTACATGAGGCGGTTCGTGAGTGTATATGGTTAAGAGCTATCATTACACATATTCAAGGGACTAGTGGTTTGAGTTCTACCACTGAAGAGCCTACTTGCATTTATGAAGATAATGCAGCTTGCATCGAACAGATGAAGCAAGACTATATCAAGGGTGATAATACAAAACACATATCGCCAAAGTTTTTCTACAATCAGCAACAACAAGCTCTTCTCAAGATTCAAGTGAATCAAGTAAGGTTTGAGGAGAATGTGGCAGATTTGTTCACCAAATCATTGCCTAAGGCCATATTTGAGAAACATGTGAAAAACATAGGAATGCGAAGACTTTCCAAGCTCCCTTGATTAATGTAAGGATCAGGGGGACATGTAGACGTCAAGGGGAGTCGAACACACACATGTCATCCTCAAATGTAATAGGTGCGTTGTGCTCTTTTCCTTCGACCAAGGTGTATTTTTTGTCTCACAAGGTTTTTATTGTTACTTGGCAAGGTTTTTAGTGAGGCAACAATTCATGCACCATTTCGTCTTTGACTTGGCACGAGGGGGAGTGTTAAAGGAAAAACAAATTATGTGCCTTCGTCAAAGTAACTGACGAAAAGTGAATCAAGGAATTGCAATTACAGCTCAATCAACATTTAAGATCATTATTGTAATTTGATATTTCCGTTGTAATTCTATCCCTATATAAAGGGACTATGAAATGAAATGAGTAGACCAATTCTCATTTACTTTTACAATCTCTACCCTCTTATGAAAATAAAATTTAAAAACAAGATCTCAACAAAAAATAATTTGTTTTATAGATGCAGACAAAACATTTCAAATAAAACTATAAAACATTTTTTTTTTTGGACAAACTATAAAACATTTAAAACCAAAAGCTTATCAAAACTTTCGTAATTCTTTTTTTTCCTGTCATTCATATTTTTAATTGAAGTTGAAAGTTTTTTCTTTTGATAGTCTCATTTTTTATAGCCACATAAGTGAAAATAAGTGATATTACAAAAAAGAAGAAGATAACTTTACAAATTTATCCTTGAAAAATGAGTCACATGTTTGACACATGTCAGTTTTTAACAGAACATTAACGGAAGTTAGTGATATGTACCATTTGAAATAAAATCAAAAAGTTCAGGTACTGGTTGTGATCAAAATTGAAGTTCAGGTACTATCGATAAGATAGAGGATAAGTTCATGTACTATTTCTGATAATTACCCTTTCTGTATTATAGGGAAGTAAAAGTCAAAGGTTTATCCTCATTTTCTTCTCCAACTCCAATAGATTCTTTATTTTACAATTTACATCAATCTCTATAATTCTTCCTTAAAATTTTAGAGATTGTTGTAAATTTGGGGAATTTTGTTTTCTCTTTCCTCACTGTCCCTAAAATGCGGATAGTCACAGGGAATTTGTTGGAGTAAAAGAGACTCATTTTTCTTTATTTTTGAGAAAAATCAAAATATAGGGTATTTGGACATTTTCCATTTAATCAATGTCAGAACCTAAGACTTGGAAGGGAAGTTTTAATTACACACCCCTAATTACTTAATACACACTCCTTACTCAATACACCTATCATTTAATTTCTCATTCTAACATTTTACTAAATACACAACCCAAATTACCTAAAATATCCTTAAACTTAAAAACCATGAAATACACTATTATTTAACATTTGATTAGTATATATAATTGACCATATTAATTACTTGTGTTAGTTATTGGGAAATCCATAAGGATTCATTATTGTTCCCTTCAAAGTTCAAATAGATGCTTAGAAATAGGTTTTATATCATTTGAGTTCTCATCCACTAAACATCCTTTTGATCAAGTATAAAATTTTGAGCTGTGACCTGTTGGTAAATTATAATTCCAACATTGTATAGGTCATGGGTTCGATTCTCACTGACATATGTAAGGGTGGGGTGGGTTAAGGGTTTAAAAAAAAAAAACAAAAAAAAAAAAAAAAGTATAAAATTTTGAGTTGAACATTCAGCCAAAATTGTATCAGTAGTTTCTCCACAATGGCGGAACTACGAAGTTGTCATTGGATGGTCAAACACATTAACAATTACAAAGTTTTATACCTGTGATGTTTTATATTAGATAATAAATTGTCTAATAATCACTTTTAGATAAAATAAAAAAATGAACTAAAAAGTGGGAGTAAAGCGATATGTTTTAAAAACATTTAATGCTATTGATTTCGAAATTCTAAATTACATGGTATCTCACCCCATTTAATTACAATTCATTTAAGGAAAATTTAAATTAGATAGTTTCTAACTTTATTCTTGTTTTAAATGAGGATGCCATGTATAGAAATTCATTGTGTTTAAAATTATAGAATAATATAAGGAACATATGATTATTATTATTATTTTTCTTTTAATACATAGATGTCTATTTTGGTCATTTAACCTACCTATAAAATCTGATTTGAAATATAAAATAATAGGGATGTATATTAAGTAGTTTGGGGTGTGTGTACTTAAAATTTCTCGACTTGGAAACACTTTCATGTTTTACAGAATATTGTCATTCTGAATACGTATAGCTATTAAATGTTATCCATATAGGTAATTAAGCAATCTAGAATTAGTTATATGCAAGCCCAAATTAGATGCTGTAGCAAATCCAACAGAGAAGGAGAATCCAATAAGTTGTTTCTTCTAAAAGAATGAACAATGCAATAAAGAGGTATTCATTTCCACCCTCAGAATAATCTGGTTCTTTGCACCAAAATGTACCTTCCTAATTTTCATTTTTTATTCACCCTATAAATGGAACCCTAATTCCAAACCATATATCCATAGATATTTGGGAAGGATATGAAGACCAAGCTCTCCCCCATGGCTATCACATCCTGCACTCAGATTGTTCTCCTTGCTTTTGCATCAGGTAAATTAAATGATCAACGCACCAACTTTATTGTCAATTATATGAGTACTCTAGGTGGAAATTATATCTAATTAGATAGTTTAACAAATTCGTGTTACGATTGATGTTGGCAAACTGCTATTGAGATCCCAACTCCTTATGAACACCAATTTTTTGACTAGTTTTTGGTTATGTTCTATTCTTCGTTATTACTAGAATTTAGAAAGTATTATTCGTTTGTTTATTCTTGGTCAACAATTACAGAGACACCAAAGAGTTAATCAAATTTTCTATTGGTTTAATTTTTTGGGTGCGGCTATTGCCACCGTACTAGCTATTTTGTTCACTCTATATATATATTTCAAGTTTATTTTGTTCACCCATTTGTAGTACCCAACATACCATTTTTCAATATAGGGTTTAACTCGAATTTCTTATCTATTTGGCTTTCTTCATGTCTTTCTCAGTTCTTTTTTGCCTCCACATTGTCTCTCTCAGTCAATTAGTGTCATGAAGTTTCAGTCAATTAATCTCATGAAGTTTCAATCAATTAATCTCATGAAGTCTCAGTCAATCTGATTAGTCTCACCAGTAGCTGACCGCAACCCCCAAGTTACACCGTGCCCCACCGCATCGATCTTACCTCAAAATCTCTTTAGTTTCATTGTTCGTGAATTCTCTTCTATGCTAGAACTCTCTTTTGCCAAATTGCTCCCAATTACTCTCTCAGCTTAGCTATAATTATTTATTGAATAAGACATTAACTGCATTTGTTCCAAGTAGTTCTCCATGCTTTGAACAAAACTCAAATCATCTGTTAATTGTATTTTACTGGAATTCATGTCAGATATAACATGTTGTACATCATATTGCTGGTTGGTAAGATTATGATTTATGAGTGGTGGGCTAGCTAGGATTCACCGCCTGGAGCAATGCAACTCTCTGCAAAACTGAGATAAACTGATTTATGTATGGTTTTGCTATTTATGTTTTTATTTTTTTTATTCTTCACCTTATTCATCTTATTACAATTTTTAATAAGATATTGTTATTTATTATAATTTTATAATATGATATTTTAGTCTTCCAATAAATCAGAAACTTGAGTAGTTAGTAACTTAGTACGGTGGTAATAGCCAGTTTTTTTTTTTTTTTTAAACACACATGTTTTGTTGATCTTGACTCTATTTCTAAAACAATTACTCCGGTAGATTAGAACGAAAAGTAGAAAATTATCAAGGATCTTAAGTTCTTAACTGCTTTCGAAGGTTTTAAAATTAGGAATGATAGACGCCGGGTTTAGATGACTGAGTCTGAAGTAAATTAGACCATATATATCTGTAATCAATGGTGACTGACAATAGCTTATTTGCAAATGGTGATATGCAGCTGCCATAATGGGGATGATGGTGAAGGCAGAAATATGCAACGAATCGATCGGTTCTTGTCAAGGCATCGACTGCAACCAAGTCTGCGTCAACAAACATCCCGGTGGCTCCGGCACATGTGATCAAACAAACACATGCAATTGCTATTTCGACTGTCCACCAAGAAAGACATGCAATGCCGGCTTGGGTTATTGCAGTGCCAGTTGTAATGACCAGTGTTGTGCTCAAAACTGTGCAAGCAAATATAAAGATGGAGTTGGATACTGTGACACCCTAGGCTGGACATCGTTGTGTCAATGCAAGTATAGCTGTTAGAAACTTTCCCAAGTATTCAACAAATAAGGATGATAATAATTATTCTTCTCCCCTTAGATTTTATTTTCATGTAATGGTCAATTCAATAAAATATATAGTAGATTCTTTTTCTCTAGTGATCTTGTTGGATTTTTTTTTCTTTTTCTTTTTGTTCATTATTCCATTGATAAAAATCAATGATATTGGGGATAGACAATTCGAATGCAAGAGTTTGATTTCTGTCGCGAGTGTGCCAATGGACATCATATTCCTAATCGATAGAACTAATTAAGTTGGTATGTTATCTCCTGACCTCTGCCACTACTAGCAAAACAACAATTACCCACGGATTTTAATCTGTGGGTAATAAGACTATCTCACACTGATTTCAGTGTGTGATAGCTTTTACACACAGTGCACGCACAGATTGGTGTTACCGTGCGGTTTGGAGGGGGGGGGTAATGCTCATCTCACACGGATTATGTTGTCCGTGCAAAATACTAACGTGGGCCCCACTATAATTCCATAAATCTAAATTACCAGAATGGAACGAAATCCGTGTGAACAACTCTATTTCACACGGATTTCTGTAGCAAATGTTTACCTATCTCACACGGATTTCTGTGTCAAATATGTACTCATCTCACACGGATTATGTTGTCCGTGTGAAATACTAATGTGGGCCCCACTATAATTCCATAAATATAAAATACCGGAATGGAATGAATCCGTGTGAACAACTTCCTTTTTCACACAAATATCTGTGTCAAATACGTAAGTTGTTAAGTGACCACATATTCTCTCTAACACCCTCGGGAAACCCTAAGACCCTTGGTTGCCATCTCCTTCTCGTCCGGCGGCGGCCGGCGTCGGGACTAGCCTCCTGCTACACCGTCGTCATGGTTTTGCTGCCGGACGGGAGATCTAATGCCCCTGGGTTTGTCGAAGGGTTTTGGCTCGAGGTTTCCGTCCGAAAGTTCGGCTGGTAGGGTGCGAGGGGTGCGCGTGCTTCACGAGGCCAGTCGTCGATTCATGCTGCTGGTTTTTTGGGATCGACGGTGGCCATGGATCCCGATTGATGGCTGTGCGGTTGCAGGGCCTGCAGAGATGGGTCTTCTGTGCTGCTGCATGTTGCGGCGGCGTTGGCTGTGCACGGCTTCGATCGCCGGAGAGGGCGTGGCAAGGTGGGCGCGGTGCCGCAGCGACGTGGGTCAGGCGGACCTTGACCGGACGAGTGCGGTACGACGGCGTGGTGGAAGGGACACGGTGGACTGGCCGAACCAATGATGGGCCTGGTGCATTCCTTGGTGGACTCCCTCTTGGGCTGGAACTGTTTGGGCTGGGGTCTGCCCTAGTCCATAGCTAATTTGGGCTAGGGTTCTGCTCTAGTCCATAGCTAATTTGGGCTAGGATGCTGCTCTAGTCCATTGCTATTTGGGCTAGGGTTTAGGCCCTTGGCCCAACCCTATGTTTTTAGGCTATGCACTTTTGTTTTTTTATTTTGTGCCTATTTTACAATGGTAGGATTTACTTCAGCCCTTCATATATGTTGAAGCTTATGCTCTCTCAGCTAGTGGGCTTCCTTTCAGTATATATTCAAGATGAACATTTCAGACATTGGCCGTGTTGTGAAGGCTAGGATTAATTAGAGCTTATTTGTCTCAACTGTTTTCGTTACGGATTGATCATACTTATAGAGAAATAAATAGTGCATCATTTAGCTCATTTTGTTAGTATTTGTTTGGAAGATGTTGTTTTATGAGACGTACTATGTGAGAATTTAGTTGTTATCTTTTGACAATTAGGCATTCAGTCCCATCGATCCAGGGGCGGATTCACATAGAGCCCAGATTAGGCACTTGCCTAGACTGGGTTTTTAAGTTTACACTGATTTGGTATAGGTAAGGTATGTGAAAATGGCAGAAATCAGGCAAAATCAAGGCAAAACAAGGTGAATTGGGGAAGAAAATGGCAGAAATTGGGCAAAAACAGGGCAAAATCTTCATAATTGCCTCCAGAATCTATAGCTTCCCTCTAATTTTCCTCTCTTCCCCTCCTGCCATTGTCTTGCCTTACCTGAAAAAAAATTCTGGCTCCGCCCCTGGTCCCATCCTATACCCTTTTCCTTTCTTAATAAAAACAAATGCCTGAATAAAGTCCCAACTAATAAGAGATTTAGAGAGACAAGTGGTCCTTTCTAAAAATGTACAAAAAATGAGGGTATTGACATTAATTCCAAGTAAGAAAGTAAAGAAGATATGTTGAGGAATTATACAATGGGTCGAGTTATGATACAGCTACAAATCAACAAAGCCCTAAAAGTGATAATTATATGTATATTATATGTTAATATATTGTAAAATACAATATGACATTTTTTTGTGAATTAAATAAATTATTGTATTAATAATGATTCTAATCAAAGGCCAAAATAGT